>NW_018128197.1:157219-203975 GCF_001952655.1 Monopterus albus | reverse complement strand
ACCCACCCCCACGCCCCTAATTTTAGACCTTGGCCAGGGGGGATGGTGAAGTACATGGGGCAGAGGAAAACATGACAGGGAACAAGAATTCTTTCATTTGAACCTGTTACTCAGGTTTTATGACGTGTGCCTCGGGCCACTAAGTCTAGACCTAATAAAGTGGAAGATAGAAACTAAAAGACTAGTAATAGGGGAGCGGCTGTGGCTCCTAACAGGAGGAGAAGCGGTTAGATTCCTAGCTTGTCCAGTCCACATGTCGAAGTGTCCTTGAGCAAGACACTGAGCTCCCGGTGATAACACCAGTGTGTGAATTTGTGAGCGTTTGGGAGTGAATGGGTGAATGGCCAAGTAGTGTGAAAGCGCTTTGACGGTTCTGTAAAGCGTAGAGAAGCGCTATACAAGTATAAGACCATTTAATAAATAAAGCTACAAGTCAGTGGTTGTAAGCTTGGTATAATTATACACAAGTAAAATATAAAATGACATACAGTAGAAAGAAGATTTATGAGCGCAGTGAGCAAGTGGGTGAAGCATTGTTTAAAATCAAAATGTTTCAGACGGCAGCTGAGTCCTGTGAAACTACACAGGGGTTATGATTGCAGATTATTAGCCAAACAGTTAAGGTTGCTACTATAGCCTCACCTTTTGACTAGTTGGATTTTCTTTAGCTTCAACATTTATACAAATAAAGCTGATTGCTTAGACATTAACCTGACACTGTCGAGCCTGAAAAACACCGACATTTAACAGGCAGGGACGGTCTAATGAAAGATGCTGTCAAGTTGCATTAGGAGAAATGCAGGTTCCAGTGCTTTTAGAGTGTGAGACATACTCTTGGTTACAAGTCAGATATATTGGCTTCAACTGCTTTGATTTGGACTTTTTTTTTTTTGTTTCTACAAGCCCCCAACGTTATAGAAGAACAATGTTAAATCACTAGAGTATCCCTTTTAGAAAGTATTCCTCTGTGTCTGCTTGTGCATCTTTGGTAAGGGCCAAACAGCTGTGAATGATGAAAGATGTTAGCAACAACTGGGCAGACACTGAGTCAACTGTGTGGGACTCTTCTTAAACAACAGCCATTACACAGCTGGGCTGCTGGTGGCACTAGAGTGTGGCACTGACCATGGTGTGGTCCATCCCAGATAAACTGCACTGTATAGCTGAAGTGTACTCATGACTGAGTCAAAGGTCTGAGAGCAGTTTCACTGAATGTGAATTGGATTTTTAAAAGGTCACATTTTATTAAAGTAGTAAGAGGGAAACTGTCGAGCTCTTGTGGTTCTTAGATCCCCTACCTTTTACTAATCTAGAGTACTAGTGGAAAAATAACTATACTGTATATTTACGATAATTGTAACCAAGATGTGGTAGGTGAAGAAATGAAAAGAGCATGAAAAACCAGCATGAGATCAGAAACTCATTTTAAGGCAGTTCTAGCTTTTGTTTGTGGAGTGGAACAGTTGCACAAGTCTAAACTCTGTGATTACTAACTTGACGAGCTGGTTACGTACTGTGGGCGTCCTGATCTTAAAACCTTGTGTTCTTTCCACCATGTCACATCAAAAGCACAACAACCAAGCCGACTACAGGAAAATTCAATATTTGTTCTCCAGTTTACCAGCAGCAGCCCCTCCATGCTTGTGAAGTTATGAAAGTGACTTTGGCTGCGTGGAGAGGAACAGAAGTAGTGTTTGCTTAGTGGTGAAAAGTTGTGTCATCTAAAGCTGGTTCCTAAAATCATTGCACAAAAAAAGCAATGAAGTCAAATTTGAACAAAGACATTTGCGATCTTATGTTAGTTCCCATGGCACTTTTTCAGTTGCAATCCCTCAATTTCATATTCAAATAATTGGATCTGATCATTTGTTCTGTGTAATCCGTATTGTTGTTTGCTGTTGATGTTGAAAAACGTGGCGTTATTGTTGTATTTATTCACACTCATTGTGAGGTGATAGCAGAGTGCTTGAAATATTAAAAGTAAAAGTTATAATGGCTTCATGACATTATTCTGTCAGCTTCTCCACACTCCCCTGGTTAGCCCTTTATTAGCCCTGATAAATTCCCTGCAGCTGGCTCTTTGCACATGTAGACGCTCTCTTATCACTATTCAAACAGCTAAGAGCAACCGCTGCTCTGAGTCACACACGTACTCAAATTTTCTACTAAAATATTTGTCCACAGATCTATCAGAGCAAAAAAAAAAAAAAAAAAAGTCATTCATTTGACTTGGATGTCACTGTGACAAATTTAGCCCAAGTTCAAAGTGACTTTTCCACTGTCCCACACGAGGTTAACAGGCTGTCTACACCGCTGACCAAAATAGTTGTGTAGCATTAGCTTAAAGTACACACAGAGAAGACGTTAACAGCTGAGGCCGCTGAGGGAAACCACCTGTTGTGGGTACAGCTGTGAAGGTGTGCTGCACAGAATGTCAGCTAGGTTCCTGTTGATCAGTTGCCTTCACATCTACTTATCTGTTTTTTATGACTAATGCAAATATTTTTTAAAGAATATGCTTTTAGACCTTGTGACAGCAAATTTATGTCAGTTATGCAAATGTCTATGAGATGAGAACATATTTTTAACCACATTAGTGGCTCTGTGGCCGTGTTTGTCCGTCTATTTGTGCAGATAGGTTGGTACACACATTCATGGTTCCCAGACCTTGAATCCTAATCACTTGATCTCCTGAGTTTTCATTCAGTGCCAGCATCAGGTCAAATTCTCAATGTACAATGAAATACCTGAAAAGCAATGACATTCCCATCAGCCTCAGCTGTAACTGTTGCTAGTTAATAAATGTCAGCATGCTAACACATGAAACTAAAACTGTGAACATGGTAAACTATACCTCCTCAACATCTGCTTGTCAATATATCAGCATTTAACATTTAGCTCAAAGCACTATTGTGCCCAAGTCCAGCCTCACAGAGCCACTAATGTATATCATTACATAACACTAAAGGTTTCCAAAAGCTGGCATACATTACGAAGTTTTCACCTGAGAACAACATTATTGAACTGTATCTGTGACTGATCTCTGACTTGCATCTGGTCAATGCAGGAGTGTTCGATATTACAACAGACACAGTACAAGCTGTGATTGTAAAGGGGTGTTTATTGTCTCGGATAGCCATAGGTGGTCCTGATGAAAACACATGAAAGAGGAAATTCCAAGAGGAATTACCATACTTAGGTTGTTTATGTGAGTGCATGCCTGTCTGTCTTTGCCCTGTGATCATGTTTAAGCAGACTCTGTAGTTAATGGCAAACACAAGCTGACGCATGAGCCTTTAACCTCAGGGGCCTTGGTTTGAGCAAGGAGCAAAAGGCCATCCAAAAGTTTAGGTTTGTTCCATAACTGTAGCTCTGCTCTAAATGTTGTTCACTATCTTAGAAAGTTAGGACCTCAGATTGCAGATCAAGTAAAATGGAAAGTTAAAGTTATATCAAATGTATGACATCCAAAGGCATTTAGATGATCAAAAGATATCTATGATGTACAGTTTAAATCTCCTTGACCTGCTCTGAGTCTTTATGCTGCATTTGAGTGAGCTTCAGAGGGGGAGACTGCCACGCTGTGTAGGAGGAATCCAAGTGATTAATGTGTTCTTCCAGAAGACAGGCCGCCTCATGCAGACCTGCCACATGTGCAGGAAGTGAAACCATGGCAATAGAGGCTTGTGTAATGTGTGACACCAGTTCTCCTGCAGCTTGCATTAGCTTGTGCCTATTTAATATCACTCTGGGAAGCCTTGGCCAGCCTGCTGCTGCTCACTGAAGTGCGTCACTGTCTTGTTTTGATATCATTGTTGGTCTCAGATTTTGTTCTGAAGGTTATGTTGTTGTTCATGATGTTAATTTTTGAAGCAACACATTGCTGTGTGGTCTCAATTTTAGACTGCTTTAGTTTTAGTTCATATGAATAAGTGTGTATATTAATCTCTCATTAGTTTTGTAACTTCCTATGTGGCTGCTCTTCATGTAATGTACTTTGGATACATAATTAATGAATGCACAAACCTTGAAAGTCTTGATTGGCATATTAGTTTTGCCACTTTGAAGTGACAATGAAGATTACACTCACAGATTTGTTAGTTTTCCAGATATTTTAAGTCCCCTTTGTCCATGTGTTCTTAACTTTCAGGGGCACTGAAGTAGCCTTACTGTTCCCTCAGCGAGCTTTGGTTCAGCACCGTGGATCAGCCGTGCACAACACACTCGGCTGATTGTCCTTTGTTGCCAGTGCTAACTGAGGACAACAGTCTTTCACAACTTGAGGTTTAAGCTGGCCTGTCTAAGCACAAGAGTGAAATGTGCGTCTGGGCGTGACAGCATGCTGGTGTGTGTGCGTCACTGATCACATAGGTGTGCAGCTTCTTGTTTGCACACATACTCAAGTTGTGATGCAACTAAGAAACGGTTGACTTGATCCTGTAAAGGGAGCAGGTTTGGCGGTGTAATGTTAGTCTTGTGTTTCTTTCCTTTAGGTTTTCTTCCAGGTGAATAGAACAGCTTCAACAAGATGATACAGACTGACAATTACTTTTTTGGCTTTAGAATAGTTTTGTTGCTTGTTATAATGTCATTTGGAATGTTGGAGCTGTCTGCTAAGTTTAAAAACAAGCCAGGCACAAAGAAATAAAAAGAGTAGAATCACACCTTTTGAAGTGGGACTACATGGTTAACAAACCTTTCTTCTTGGAACGTGAACAGGTGATTGAGTGCAACAGTTTCTTTTAAAGATGCTGGTAAATCGTGTTCCTCCATGTCTATAAGCAGAGAAGGACTGATGTTTCATAAACAATGACGGGGAAAGATGACTCACTTTTCCCCTGGAGCATTCATTCATAAAGTGCTTAGTATTCTAGCCATGCCCTTTTCCCTTCCCAGATTGTGATCAGCCACTCATTAGCCTTTTATGAAAGAAGGCTGAAGGGAGTTGTTTGAGCAATTTTCATTCCTCATTTGGGTCAGGTGACTGAACTCATTCAGGCCCTGAGGCTCTGCAGCTGCAGAGTGTGTGACCCCAGCAACACCATTACCATTACCCCTGACATGAGAAAAGTGTCACAAGCCACGTCATCACCAAGCTTAACTAGTTGGTACATTGTCATTTTCTTGGTTGGTTTGTTTCTCAGGTGTATGGCTAAATTAAGCTAGTTCAACATTTAAAGGGGTTGACCCTGTTGCTCTTCATTTACAGTACGTGTCCGTTGTGAGCACGCTGTTAACAGTTTAGTCTCAGGAGCTTGAAAGTTCCAACTGTTAAAACTGAGTTTACACTTAAGTGGCAGCTATTGTGCAGGTTTAGCGATCCTCTTTATAATACTGCTGAATGTAGTAACTTGAGACGTGCAGTAAGGTTTATCAAAATTCATGTAAACAAGTAGGTGACGACAGTGTCATATTAGCACAACAAATCTAGCTCTAATTTAGGCCTGAACTTTGACATACAGAGCCCAGTTGGTTTGATATGGATTTAGAGGGCTACACTGACCTGGGGCCTGTTTTATCAGGTCTTATGCAACATCAGTCAACAAAAAATTCAATCTCTAGGCCACAAAGCATTTCACATGTCAGGTTTGACGACAGCCCATTAATATCAGATGATTTAGGTCCTGTTAACACCGATAAAAACAAGGCACAATAAAGCCAGTTGTCAGCACATCCAGGTGCCAGTCACCAAATAATCACAGAAAGAATTATCATATTTTGGAGCACATTATCATATATTTATTTCTAGTGCATGCAGAACTGAGTTAGCAATGTATGTCTCGTGGTTCACGATACATCCATAAGATGATGACTGCAGGTTAAAAGAAACGCTAAGCATTCTAGGTTACAGATAGCATTGTTATACCACGACGCATCATTTTGACACTGAACTCATACACAAGTTGTGAAATGTAATAGCAAAGAGTTTAGAAGAAGCTGAATGGCAATAGCAGCTGTGTCACAAGATGTCAGCAAGATATGTGATTTGATCATTTAAGGCAGATGCACAACATATAATCCAGCTGCTTCTAGATCAGCCAGGCACCATAGAACTATTATGGCAAAAACCAGAAATATGACATTTCAAAATGATTCTACTTTTTTTTATTATCAAGCTAGGATTGTACAAAGCTCTGCATTATTTTACAAAAAGTCATTATTTTAGATGGGTGGCAGCACTGACACTAGCGAAGCAGGAGGAGATAAAGAGCAAGGATTTATGATTCACAAGCCTCTGTCACTTTTGACAGAATGCACTGCAGCAACGTTATGTTTTTTCAGGATGTAACAGTATGTTGCTTTTTTGCTAGAATAACTTCTCTGGCAGTCAGAGAAGCGAGCTTGTGACAATAAGGTCACCAGTTCAATCCCTGGCAGGAGTGAATCTGGTTGGGGCAGGTGACAAAGCAGTGCCCTGCCCTCATTAACTCCACCGTGGTGCCCTTGAGCAAGGCCCTCAACCCAGAGCCAGCTGCAGCGGAACAGCTCAGTGGCCACAGGTCAGTCTGCGGTTGTACGGGGCAGCTTCCTGATGTGAATGTGTAACCATGTGAATGTGAGCAGGGTGTTCCTGAAAAAGAGAGGTGGCCTCTCAGAGAACCTACCCTGTATAAATATGAGGAAAAAAAGAAAAGTAAAAGGCAGTGGTGACTAAGAGAATATAAGGATTTAGGTGATGTTTTAATCTCCAGAGCAGAAACTCCTAAAGGTGCATATATCTTCTGACAAGCTTGGCAGTTGGTCACTCGTTTTTCACTGAACCAATGGGTTAAAAATAAACTGGCATACACACATACACTAAGCAGTATCAGAAGTGATTCAGCTGTCCCTAAATCAACCAAATCTACAACCTGAAATTGAAAGAGCTGCTCCAGCAGATATTTTTCACTTTCAGTTCAACAGCTGTAGGACTGATTTAGTCTTTGCTGTGGTTTTCACCTACGAGACAGGAAATGGTAAATTTCTCACCACGCTCCTTCAGAGCAGCAGAGGCAGAGCTATGTCAAAGGCTGCTGTGGTTTCCTTTAACCTACCACAAGAGCATAAAATGGCTATAAAACTATCATGAAATAGCTGAATTTACAGTTTTTGTTGTTCCCTTAACCTCCTTCGAGGGAACAGGCTGTCGTGTACACTTACGAAACTAGAGCAGCCGCCGTGAAACATAATGGAAGACGTAACTAATGCAGAGCTTAGTAACCAGTGAACAGGAGCTGAAACTAACGGAGACAGGCGGTCAGGTCCTGCAGAGTTAAGATCAGTTACATCAGTGTTGCTCTGAAAACCTGATCTAATCAGCTCAGACAACGATCCGGGGCATTTTGTTCAATGAGTGGATTGTACCACTCAGTTTGTTGGCTGTCTCCTCTCTCACATCATTGTGATTAGAATAAAGACCAAAGGGGAAGTTCCCCCCTTCTGCCCGTTCTCTTCACACCAACAATACTTAGTGACCTGTTTCTGTTGGAAAATAAGGACCAAACCAGTCTCGGGTCAGACTCCCAGGAAAGTCCCCGTTACATTAGAAGCATTATGTAATATAAGCATGCATGTTCATCAGAAAAACAAGGTTGTGCTGCACCAGAGAGAGAGGGAATGTAAACACTGACATAATTTCACAAATGAGGATACAGAAACAAAATTTGACCATGAGATTCAAGATTTGATAGTTATATGCATGCTGAGGTAATGTAACATTTGATAAATTATCTTGATAAACATGCTTTATCATACAGCATACTCCAATACCTTAATCTTTGACCCTTCATACTGAACAAAGATGCAACAATTTAATTAGCCATTATTTAGTTGAAACTCCTGATAACTCGATCATGTCTGGGAGGAGACACTGGTGATGTGATTTAATTTGAAAGATAATACATGCCGATTAGGCACATAGTATGTATACCAGTAAACAGCACAATTCATTTCTTATGAAACCTCTGTGCAGGCGATGAGACATATTAGTGGCTAGAACATTTTCATTACTTTTGCTGTTGATTAAAGAATTTGTTTTATTTTGCGACATGTCCTTAGTGTGGAGCAGTTTGTCCTTTTGTTTTTTTATTTTCCTAGTGTTTTAAAGAAATTTCTCAACTGCTGAAAGTAGTACACCACAGGGAAATTGCAACAGAAGCAATAATTTTGTGCAACAATTTTCTTAGGTTTGTCCTAGGAGCTCTCGGGCCGTTGCGTTACTCTACGAAATGTCCAAAAAAAAAAAAAAAAAATAGTACCAGTAAGAATTTTTCAGAGTACCAAAGGACACTGAATGAAAGACTAATGAAATGAAACTACTACGTGTTTGGCAGTATTGCTCAATAAATCACTTTTTCAGTATTGTCCATTTTCTCTCAGGAAAGTGATCAATGAGCTAGTTATTTCAGAAGCTCCCACTAAAAAGTTTAACATACTTTACCTTTCAAAGTTATGGTCTGGCCTACTGTTAATCACCATTTCCTTTACCATTTTTTCCATTGTGCATGTTCAGTAGACATGATCCCATGTGATGCTGCATATCTAAATAGCGTTCAGTTACATTAAACTCACAATTGAATCTGTTCAAATACTGTTAGAAATGGACCCCTTGGCAAATGTTTGTCTACAAGCATCATGCAAGGATTCAAGCAAGGAGACGAGATGCCACTGCAAACATTTTTTTAATGCAGTAATTATGACTAGGAGAGCAGTGAAGAAATTGGAAGCAAGCATTTTGTTTACATGCAGACGTACAATGGCTCCGATGCGACTAGACAAATAAATAAAATGTAATTTAATCAATCTGTTTTCTTCCCCCTTAATAAATTTACAAAAATACTGTAATCTTCTCACATTTCATTTTGAACAGTGAGAGAAAGATCTGTAATCAATCTTAGATCCTCAGCAGCAATTAAAATAAGCTGTCACGGACTAACTCCCACAGGTCAATGCAATATTGGCTGTGGTACTGATCTGCTGTAATAAAAAAAGATTATTTTGAGTTTGGTCTATATACAAGTGGTGCTGTGCTACTATGAAGCACTGTAATTAATGAGCACTACACTTTAGCTCATATGTATATATTACAACTTATTAGACTTGAGTAGGTTGGGTTCAGACACTGATAAGCTGGGGGAAGAGTTCATTAGCAAACATGTCTTCCCAGCAGCTCTCAGAGCACAAGGGAGAGGACATGTCACTGAAGGGGGAAGGGGAGCCTTCGTATCCGGAGTCACTGTAGGTCTCTGTCAGGCAGGCTTCCTTATCCAGGCTGCTGAGGGCTGGTGAGGAGGCTGCAGGGAGACAGTCATCCACCTGACTGTGACCGTTATAGCTGGGGATGACCACTTCCTCTGGCTCATCTTTGATGCAAACCGTCTCCTCCTCGACCACCACCTCTGTAATGGGGAAGGCAGCCTCATCGATCTCCTCCTCCTCTGCACTGCTCTCCGAGTCGTTGCACTGCCCGCCACTCACCTCCTCCACGGGCTTGGTGTAGATGTGGTCAAAGTGGATCAGTTCATTAAGGGCCTCCAGCTTAACTGATGGGGTCCCCAAAGGTGCAGGTGTGGTGGCAGGTATTGGGTTCCCCCCTCCATCCAGCAGTGCCTTCGGCTCCTGGCACTCCTGCTCACAAGACTTGAAGAACAGCTCTGGGTCAAGGATGTCCAGAATGCCCAGTAGCAAATCAGACTAGAGGAGGGAGGGAGAACAGGGACAACAGAAGATTAACCTAGTAACCCATGAACCGACTGGTGTTATTATAGAGCTTTCTCGGAGCCAGGATTTAAAACACAAAGCACAGATGTTTGGCAGAGACTCACCTCACTGTCTGTAGTGTCAGGACTGTCTGTATCCATTGAGAAGTCTTCAGATTTGGGGACTGCTGGGCCTGCACCTGCTGCGGAGGCACACGTAGCCTGAGTGCTGCGGACTCAGAAGACCCGATCCCTAAACCTGCATCATTCTCATTGGACCAGAAAACCTGAACCTGTGACAAAAAGAATGGAAGGTGAAGGTGACATCACTTAAAATGATTGACAGTGGCTGTAATCCAATCCGCCCCCTCCTCTGCATCACAATCTTACCTTTTCTTTTGAGTCAAGGGTGTCCAACCCAAGTCTCTGTCTCAGTTCTTCATTTTCAGTCAGTAGACTGCTGGTCTTTTCCTGAAGGAGCCTGTTTTCAATGTGAAGTTTTTGATTCTGTGGGAGGAAATATGAACAGATGTTTGCACTTGAAACTTGCACCTCTTTATCAGGAAGTGATGCATAAAGTGCTTTGGCTGAAACAATCCAAGACCAGAAATCAAACTGCACCAAGTAGGAGTAAAATGTCTTTCCTGTTAAGACTATACATGATTCTTTTTTTTTTTTTATTTCAGATAGGAGATACATTGACAGAAGCTGATTATTACCATTAATGCTAATTTGTGCAGTTACTTTTAGATGTGTCTGAGTTGCACTACATCAGAAAAGACTGGTGATGTGGGGACATAAAGAAAGGCAGTGTCGGTGGGATGGGGGTTAAACATAGCACCTTCTTGTATGACTGGACCCTGCATTCCTAGCTACACCCCCGTGTAAACCTAACCAAAATGTACCTCCAGCTCCAACTCTAGGACTTGCTGTTCCAGTTCCCCCATTTTGGCCTTTTTCCTGTCTCTGGCAGTCTGAGCTGCGACTCTGTTCTTTAGTTTCCTGGAGAAACAAAATGGTCAGCATTAAGGAAATGAAAGAAACAACTCATTCTTTCCACTGAAGAAGCTCTTCTGACGTAATGTGGGTTCATAGTACTGCGCAGTCACCGGCCATGTTCCTGCCACGCAGGCACACGGAGATATCACTGTCCCGCCCTGGAGCGTCGGGGCCGAGCGGGGCGGTGCGGCCACGGCCACGGCCACAGAGATAACACTGACAAGCTGACAGCACAAAGGCCAACGGTGATACAACGCTGGTAATGTCACTTCCTCCGGGGCCAGTTTTAGACAGCTTGGAAACCTACTGACAGTACTAAATGATACAACATTGGCCGGTTTTATAAATGTTAAACTAGATTACTGTTGTTCCAATAAGGGATCGGTATCTTTGGGCGTGCCTGCCATAAAATCCTATAACCATAGTCAGGTTTTAAAAGTAGTTTTACACACACATACTGGATATTTTTGTAACACGAACCTGCGAAGTGCTTTCTCCTCTGGACTCAAATGTGTGAGCCTCTGTCTTTTCCGTATCGGCGGCCCCGCAGGGGTGTTTGAGTCTGAATCCGACGACGCCTGGTTGGCCACAGACGGTAAAACGACGGACACGGGCCGAGTGAAGGCTGTCTGCGAGCCGCTTGAGGATCCATTGTGCTTCCCTGATATCAGGATCACTTTGTGGGTTCCTCCGGTCCCTGCTGTTACTACCACCATGTTGTAATATCCTACTGGTGCTTTTTTAAATCAACAACAATCGGGTATCCTTATTAGAGTCAGTAGAAACCTTTAGGTTTCCCTGATATCCCACTTCCCAGCAGTGCTCTACTATTGGACTCTAAGAGTTCCGTCTGCGAGCTTTTCTACCATCGTGGTGACATCTGATAGGCTACTGACTCTGACGCAGTCGGGTTGCGGCCTGTGATTGGTCGCAGTGCTGATGCAATTTACATATATGGTTTCACTTCGCATATTTAACCGAAGTTCTTTGTAATTTCCCATTAAGCCTTGGTGTCAAAGGGTGTTTCGGGTCAACTGTATGTATTTTTAACAACTATTTTCTTATTCTCAGTTGCGTTTTTGCTCTGTTTTATTCAAATAGCATTGGATGGGTAGTCCTGACCTGATAGTCTGAGAGAGTAAACAGAAATTTCAGTGTAACCAGGTCCATGTTTCCCAGAGTTGCATCATATTTGCCCATAATATGCAAGCTTGCTCAGTCCACAATTTAGACCCTTACATTATAAGTCAATAGTACTTTCAGTGTATTGATAATGGAGCTGTGGCATTAATTTGGAGTTTCCTGGATTCATCATTACTCCTTTCCAAACAATGTAACCTCTCTGTGCAGCAAAGGCAAACTGCAATGAACCCTTTATGCTGGTTTTGAAGGTCAAAGGTTACACTGAGGATTTAGATTTCATTTGAACTGGAAGGAATGAAATAAATGGCACTGTAGTAATAGGTCACATGCTTAAAAAATTGTGGTATAGTTCCAGAATATGTTGGGATTTGGGGTATTTTAAGAAGAAGCTTTATTTTATTGTCATTGTAGCATTGTGACACATACAACAAAATTTTGTTTGGAGCCGAGGGCCCTGGGCCGCTGTGCGTATGCACCGCCATGATGGGCAACCTGGGCGTTCAGTGTCTTGCCCAAGGACACTTCAACATGTGGACTGCAGGCACCAAGATTGAAACCTTCAACATTCCGGTAGAGAGACGACTGCGCTACCCACCATGCCACTGTTTCCCTGGCGCTCTGGTCTTTGTCTTTTACAGGATGTTTCCTCATTCTTGTTTTCAAAGGAGTCTAACAAGCTTTACCACCTATGATGGCTTTCCCTGAAATGATCATTTCTGCAAAGAAGCCACTGTCGGGTTTTAAAAGTAGTTTTACACACACATACTGGATATTTTTGTAACACGAACCTGCGACGTGCTTTTTCCTCCGGACTCAAATGTGTGAGCCCCCCCCCGAACCTGAAGGAGGTTTATCAAACCTTTTAGAAATTAATTTCAGTAGCATTATTAGCATTGTGTCATTGTCAACATGCAGTGGTTTGCAGAATTTTAAAATCAATTAAATGGCAAATTAAATAATCAAGAATCATGTTACAGTGTTTACAATTTTTAATGTTGACCTTTGACACTTTTTACAATATGGATGAGTCATTTATTCACCTATGATCAAAAAAATCCAATTTTGACTTGTGATCAAAGGTGTGATCTCACAAAATAGCATTAGTGTCATTTGCAAAATTTGCTACAACGAAATAAAGATTTTTTTTTTATAAGATTGATCTTCATGTGAAGTAGGTTTGTAAGGAAACAGGATATTTGACTGATAAGAAGTACACACAAATGAAAGTAGTTCTTTATTCATCTACAAGAAAAACAACCGGATGTGGTGACAGCAATAGCAGCTAGCTCAGCAACCTCACTGTTGCTCAACTTTGAACAAAACATGAGGTGAATTGTTCAATTGTATTGAATGGAGAAGTTCGTAGTGCAAGCTATGAAGGATATTAGCATACAACCTTGCTAATAAAGACACTGTATGAACAGACTTTGTGCATCAACAATAAAACCCCCGAAGTAGCTTTCAGCCTCTTGTCGACCGTCACCCACTGGGGCTCGGAAACTGTTAGAACGAAATGTGTCAAGCAAGTTCACAAGTACTCTCTGTTCCTTAAAGTCCTATTTGTCCTCAAACATAATTCAGGCAGTATGTGGTCACTGTTACATTTGCACCTGGCAGCCTTTTACTTCTTTAATTTATCTGCTCAGCAGGAGTAGCTACAGCAGCTCGAGCAAACACTGGCCTGTTTGCGGAGGTTTACCTTCACTACAGAATCAACATCTCAGTAAGTGAGAACAGGGGTTTATGATGGCGTTGGTGTGTCCAGCACCATAGTGAAGTACTGAAGAATGAAAACAGGATTTGATACAGGATCTCCTTTACTTCCCGCAGTATACCAAATAGGTCAAACCCATTTGAAAGCTAATACTAACTTGGCACAAGCCTTAAACAAAATAGGAAAATAGCAGTGCATTTGGACTTGTCACCATTTCCTATTTTCAGGTTTCTTTATGTCACTCAAGAGGAAACTAGTTGGTATTGTACAGTACCTTCTTGCCATAAGATGAAACAGTTATTTTTGAATTGTAATGCTAGTTGGGGATCCCCCGTCATGGATGAGACAAGTGTCACATTTGTCATTAGTGAAGTGACCTTCTATATTTGTGTATGTTAAACACAGAGTGGGATGGATGTGTACCAACACCATTCAAAAGGTCATGCTAAATAGCCAGAGGGATATTTTCTTTAGTGTCATACTAGCTTTACTACGTATGGTACATACCCACTGAGTATCTGTCACCAGTTAAAATGTGAGAAAATGGCCCTAAACAGCCAAAAGATGCTTTTGTTCAGCCTTGAACATTTAAAATGTAAATCGTGCATTCAGGCCACAGTGTTTCCTAACATTTTATAGTAAAATGTCACAATGGACTCACCACATTGTATTAACCTAAAACAACACAGTGTTGTAACAACAGACTAATACTTCTTTCCAAATGCTTAATGAAAATCCTGTTAATACATGAGGTGTTTACTGTACATGGGTGTATACACACGTGAAGACAAGGAGATTTCAAGACAACTTTAAAGATGTTTGTGCAGTTTGTGCCTTGAGAAGAGCCCTATTCATTACAGGTAACTTATTACACATACATAAACCCAGTATTTTGTCCCTTAAAGAAGCTACATCCAGCAGTCAGTAGCGTAGCTTAAAGTGAAAATGGAGGAACACTTATGGTTCTGTCCTCTGAACCTCTAAAGATAACTGTTATATATTATATCTGTAATCCTGCTCAGAGCCAAGGAATAATGTGGTAGATAACCCCTGTAAAATATGAATTTATTTATTTTTTAATTCAGTTATTATACAGATTAAAATAGGGCCAAGCTAGCTGCTTCCCTGTTTCCAGTCTGTGCTAAACTAAACTAACAGATCATAGCTTACTTTTTAACAGAAATGTAGTAATATTTGCTAGATCATTAAATATGCTTAAAATGTCATATTATAAATTATTATAAGATTGTTTACTTTTGGATTTATTTTAGTTTTAGCAAAATTAGTTAGCTAAATCAAAACCCGGCTGATATGAATAAAAAGAATAAAAAGCTTTAACTGAGCATAATTCAGTAAGTTTAAAATCTGCTTGGAAACTATTCCACGAAGAGGGAGCGGCAAATCCAAAAGCCCGTTTCCCTTTTTCGGTCCGAACTCTCGGCACCATGAGCTGATACTTATCACAAGACCGTAAAGCATATTTGGTATCCGATCTACGTAAAAGAGAGCATAAGTATGCCGGGGCTAGGCCTACCAAAGCCTTTACCCACCATCACTGGAATTAGCCGATCAAAGCTCGATTTAAAGGCACTTTATTTATATTAAGTATTTGCAATACTTATAATTAACAATATCATATGCAGGCCAGCACTGTTAAAGCAGGCTGTGTAATTTGTAACAGGAAATGACACACTGTTCCTCTTACAAACGAAAAGTGGAACTCATATGTATAAACTGCACCCTTCCTACTGTAGTAAGTTTGCAAAGATAAAAGCAGAAACAACAAAAAAATTAGAAACCATTGCCCAGAAGAGTCTACGTTATATTAAGTGTGTACTGTATTTTTAGTGTGAATGTGACTATCATACTTTATTGGCATTGTCAGGTGAATGATTGGTTACACATCCTGGATTCATATAATCTTCCTTGGAGGCTCTGACAGCTGTTTGCACAGCTAAATTTATGTATAGTCTGCTAGACTCAGCTCAACCAGTACTTAAACACACACACACACACACACACACACATAGATACACTCACAAACGTAGAAGTAGGGATCCTCCCTGGAGCTCAAAGGAGCTTGTGATTAAGGTGGGTGGATCCTCAGAACCGCAATTCAAAATGGACCAATCCCAACAGCATTAACAAAAGATCTCAGGGCGTGTAAATTGCACTTATTTCTTCCAGATGTTGACATAAAAAAGACAAAAGCCCTTCCAGAATTAGACTGTATAGTATTGAAACAGCTGTGCCGAATGAGCACTTAATTGAATATTCTGTTTTGGTATATTGCGGTATGTTGTTTGTCTTTTTTATTTGTCTCGCTGCTCATTCTTTGGCCAAGTCTTCACTGGAATAGAAATGTCAGTGACACAATCCTGGTTTAAATTAGGATTACTGAATGAATGCATTTAGGGTTGAAACTATGCCAGTAACTTTGTCCCTGTCATAACTTGTCCATATGTATGTGATCATTTCTATTTTGGTTAAGTAACTTTTAGCATTAATTAAGGGCAGTAATTAAGCGAGTGTTTTTTTTCTATACTGTGTGTATGATGTTCACTTACACAAACCAGCCTTCTGATAAATCACTTTAACGTCCACTAACATGACTTGTTGATGTGAAATACTTTGCCAATGTTTCGCTGCCAACAGCGACATAAAAGCAGCCTGTAAAAACCTGCAATTAAATGTTACTCCACCTGCATTCTTTATGAATTTGTATGTTTTTCTGTGAATTAATTAATCATGTTATTAATTTCTCACCTTTTCAATGACAGACCAATTATTCAACAAATAAGGATTTTCAACCGGATTTTAATTTTAAGATTTTAGCTGTGAAACTTAACTGGAGTCCTGGCAATCAGTGGTTTCTGGGTTGTAAAGAGTCCAATTAAAGATATTTGCATATTGATAAATGGTAAATAGACTTGTATAGCACCTTTCTATGAATTTAATGCTTTCACATTGTTTACCAGTTGACACTAACAAACACTCACACGTTCATACACTTTTGGATGGCCACCGGGAGCATCAAATATTTATATAAAATTGGCATAAAATAATTACAGGCAATACTGGCAGCTTTACTTGATGTAGGTATTATCAGTCATATTTTGCACTGGACTCTGCAACATCTTCTCTTAATTATAACCTTGATTAAAAACAATGTTATTAGATTACAGCATGTCCAATCCCCCTCACTCATGATTTAATTAGAAACAAAGTACCAGTGCATGTTTAATTACAGACTGCTGTCAACCTGGTGGCTTTTTTCCTTCCCTCATTTCTACTGTGAAGGCACGTACAGTAAACTGTCACGCCCATGTGTGCTCAGTAGGGCTGGCACTGGTGTAAACGGTGGTGTTACGGGGCAAAGCCGAGCTTGACAAAAGGGCAAGCAAGGTCACACCCTGAGACATCAGCCAGCTGCAGGGGTGGTGGGTGTGTTTGCCTATACCTCCCCTCCATCGCACATCTTGCTGGTGTGTTTGCTTGGCCTGGAGCCTTCCCACACCCTATTTATTTTTCTCTCTGTTTCTTTTTTAATGCTATTTCTTCATTAAATTGTCATTTTTGTCATTTTTCTGTACCTGTTTCTACTCCTCCTTTATTCAACGTTATCATAAATGCATTATTTTCCCCTCTTGACAAGTCAAGCTGTCATTTATACTTTATAATTTCCTCTTAGCATCTCTGAGCTGTGTAGGTGTGAAAGCCTCTGAACCCCTGCAAAAGCTTCACATGTTAATACTGAAGCATGATGCTGCAGTAACTCATCCAGCTATTTGATATCTCTACAACAGTTACCCAACAATCAGCTACCTCTTTGTATGAGTGTGTGTGAGTGCACGTATGTGTGTGCATGGCAAGCTACAGATACGTGTAGGTATCTACCACACTTTGCATATTTTTGTGTAAGTGGGCAGTAAAGCAAATGAGTGAGGCAGGCAACTGTTTTCAGTGCACAGAGATATCCCCTCCCTTGGATCAGAGAAATCCTCTTTGTCTTTAATGCTTCACAGATTTTTAATTAATCCATCCATTATGCAGCTTCTGCACCAAAAGACATATCTATCATTAATTACAAGGCATCACAGGAAACAAAACCAAGCTCAAGCCAAATACACCCTCCAGTATAAACTGACCTAAATCCAACTGGTGGAACTGCGCTTGTTGTATGTCCTCTCTGTAATTGTCTTAGGGTCCCTGTAAGCACTTTGTCTGCACCGATAAGCCACGCTTTGTTAGTACAGAGCTGACATATCGCTTCTTTTGTCTGATGGGCCACATTTATTCTGCTGTCACTGTACTGGCAGACTAACAACAACAACAACAACACTTCTTGCCAGCAAAAACATTGTAACCTTCAAGTAGAGAAGGCCAAGATCGTGCAGGAGCCTTGTAACAGCCTGTTGATGCTGCTGTGTTCACTTGATGGTCACTTTGACTGTCTGAATCATCCGATTTTATCCTTAGGGATAAAATGAAATTTTTTTTGCATTTATAATCAATTACAGTTTTAGTGTATGTGTATTTGAAATTTGCCTAAGATGGATATGGCCAATTATACAGGGTGGGCCATGGAAAAGTAGCCTGCCTCCAAAACAGTCCACTTGCTTGTGGGCTACTTTTCTGTGGCCCACTCTGTACATACATATAGGACTAACTGGCACCTGCGTTATTTTAAGGAAGTACATTTAACACCTAAATCAGACCCTAAAATCTACTAATTGGTACAAGATGAAACTTCAGTAATTTGTTTCGGTTGCACCATAATAAAGTGACAGAGAAAGATATGTAGTGCCAGATGAAACTGATTATGAATCAACAAAAACAGGAAATGATTATATATGTGTACATTTGATAGTAACATGCATGAGGTGCTCTGGACCTGGACAGATCTGATATGATGCAACATTGATCTGATGCAACGCAGAGTATGATGAAACCCACATTAATCTGATGTTCATCATAACATGCAACTTTTCTTCATAACTTTCTTTTCCCATGACTGTCACTCTGATATGATGCAACATTGATCTGATGCAACGCAGAGTATGATGAAACCCACATTAATCTGATGTTCATCATAACGTGCAACTTTTCTTCATAACTGTCACTTTCTTTTCCCATGACTGTCACGTTCAAATACAGTATGTGCGGTGCACACACCTGACACCAAGACTGATGTGAGGCATAACACGAGCCTTTAGTCTTGTCCCGCTCTTGTTTCTGTGTGGTTCAAGTTTAGCACGAGCCACCTACAGAGAAACCTGCTGCTCCCTGGTGTTTGTAACAGCACATTACGCGCAAAACCCCTTTGGAGTTGAACAATTTTTTAACAGATAGAAAAATTGTTTCCACTGAGAGCAGTTATGTTTTACTGCTGCTCCCTTTTTGTCAAAGACTGTAATAACAGCACAGTTTAAAAGGTAAAAGATGTTTCTATTTACAAATAACTTACTTAAAACACTTTAAAATTTGCATTAATTCTTACCTATGATGTCTCACTCAAGGTGGTGAAATTAAAAAATGCTTGTGTGACCATTTTTAGTTAACACATATTCAAATGTACCAAACAATGTGTGAGCTTTCCTACTTAAGTTAAATGGTGTCATGAACAGTTCATTTATGCCTAGCGGTGAAGCGCTCAAAAACATCTTCTCTGCACCGAGCTGCTCTTATCCCAGATCTGCATACACTGCATCTTTTTAAAAGATTCACATTTTTTAAGCAGTAAATTCACTAAAACTGCGGATGTGTTGAAGCTAAAGGTACAGCTGCCCAGGCTTTCTTAAAAACCATTCAGCAACCAGAGCCTTATGATGCAACTGGCTGTGATAGCCTGAAACGACCAGCTTCTGCAGCAATTTAATTTTTTATTTATTTGGGGGCGACTGTGGTTCAGTGGGTAGAGCAGTCATGTCCCAACCAGAAGATTGGAGATTTGAATCTCAGTGCCTGCAGTCGACATGTCAAAGTGTCCTTCGGCAAGACACTGAACCCCCAAGTTGCCCTCGATGGTTAAAGCTGTTGGCGACACAGATGGCTGCCTCGGTTCTGTACCGGTAACAAATTCCTTGTGTGTGTGTCACATACTTGGCCAAATAAAGGTGATTATTATTATATATTATTTATTTTTGGTTTTGATAAATACGCGTACATTTCCAGTTGAGCCCTGTCCACCAACCAGTGACACTTCTCTAAAATGTCTCAGTTGATATAATCAAAACTGTTTTTGATTTTGGTAGAAAATAAGGTGGATTCATCTACAGTTGGACCAATCATAGTTTAAAAAAAGGTCAAAAAATGTTTTTTCAAGGCCTTTAAATATTTTTTCTGGCCAAAACTGTTACGTTGGGGGCCGTTGAGCTGGAGTCAAATTCCTTGTGTTCTTGTAATACTTGGCAATAAAGTTATGCTTATGCTTAAATGTTTGCTTTTCTTGATGATACCATATCTTTAAATATTGCTTTTAACAAAATGATCTCACCATGAAGACTTTGCACCCCCAGCTGGATGAACTCCATCTGAGCTGAGGAAGATGATGTAATACGACTGAAAGCCCCAGATCAGCTACCAGATGGAACTTGTGGTGAGATTATTTTGTCAGCTTCTGTTTCCAAGGTCAAGGATCAATTTTCAACCATAACTACTGCTGTTAAAAGACAAGAACAAAAAAAAAAAGACATCTTACAGTACTTCAGAGGTTTGGCCCAGCTGAAAGTTGTCAAGTTCTAATGATTTTAGACAGTAAAGTAGTACTTCAGTCTGATTCTCCAGAGAGATTGAATTTGTCTTCTGGCTACTAGTTTGAACTGAAGTCCCTTTGATATCTCCTTTAGTTTGATCCCACATGTGTGTGTTTGAGTCTATGAGCATGTGCATGTGCACCATTACCATAAAATCAGCAGAAAACAAAATAAGTCTCACAGACATCAATGAGGCCCAGGAGGGAAGATGATCTGTTTTAGTTGTGGTGAACCGCGTTTCTCTGCCCAGCCAGTTCTCCAGTCATCCCTCACTCCAGCTTCCGTCCTTACATCTCTGCTGCCACCCAACCACTGGGTGGCAACATGTGGCAGTGTGCTGCATTATGTCAGCATGTCCTCTCATGCAAATCCAATATCCCCGAGACAAGCGTGAGTCATGTGCGGACCAGCTTTTCATTTGCAGATTTAGATGTTTGGGTTCTCTTGCTGTGACGTTGTTTTCCTCCTCGGAGTGATGATCCATGACTGCAGTCACAAGCAATAAAAGAGAAATCAAATGGGAGGTTTGGGAATATGTTGAATCCTCAGAGAGAGTGATGGGGAAACAGAGCTAAAAGTGCATGGCATTATATGTGCCAGGTGGTCAGATACATACTCCAGATGGATGCTGCTTGGTAACTGCTGGGTGTATAAAGAAGCAACTGTTTTCCACTGCATCAACTTAAAAGGTGATGATGAGTCAGTGTAGTGGTCATAATGAGCTTCTGCTGCCCTCATGTGCTCAGTTATTGCAGATTTAAAAATGCTAAAACTCACTGCAGAGTTGAGGACAACCGAATCACACAGGTTCTGATGTTAGTGGGAGGTTATGTATCTATGTTACACTCCTTATTTAATGAAGGAGTGGTGTCAGTCGTCTCATCTAACTCTTGACAAGAAAACAAATGAGCATTTTTCCTAAAATGTTAACCTATTCCTTTAACTTAGCCTTAAATAACTTTCACCTCAAAACTACATGTCCAAATAGTTAAGTGAATCCTCTGGTACATCAGTGTTTCCTGCCAGTTACCACAGAATTGGCCCCTTGTAATTTATGTTTATGATACAAGTGGAAACTCTTGCCAAGTGCAGTTTTCACAGCTCTGCAAAGTGGAAGAAGTTACCAAACATGACAAACTTGCTATTGTGTCAACACACACATGCCCACAGTCAAATTTTGCCATAGTTGTGACGACTTTCATTGACATCAAGCATCCCCAAGCCCCTTACCCTAACCTTAACCTTAACAACCCCAGCTCTAACCCCAAGTTGGATGCCTGAAAAGCGATTAGAAATTGTGAGGGCCAGCTAAAATGTCCTCACAAAAATTGTATAGGTAGATAGATAATTGGTCCACACATTGTAATAAAGACATACGCACCCACACACAGGCTGTCTCCTGTTTCCAGTCTTATTTCCTCATCGACTTTCCTGTCGTGTTGCTGCCGGGCAAACCCTCCTCGCTCTTTTACCCTTTGATCGTTGATGAGGACATCAGCCGCTGAATGTTTCTCCATGTGTGTCTATTTTTTGATATATTGTGTTTCCAGCATTTTCAGAATAAAAACAACCTTAATATTGTTTCTACATTGCTCGCAGCTGTATGACCAGAATAGAAGTCCTCAGCTCTTTGTTAGATCTAAGACATTTCTTGTTTCACTAATGGAAGCAAAGTGAGCCACCACATTTACTTAAGTCACTGCTCTGTTTTTTTTGTCTGTCTTGTGCGTGTGAATTTTTGTTCAAGTGTGCATATGAGTACAGATTCCATCCATCCAGTTCCTTGAGCCTTGAGAACATGTTCACGCCTGTGTGAGCGTATCAACATCACATCCCCCCGTCCTCCCCTCTTCGCAGGACAGAATTTGAGCATTAGAGCTGAGTGAAACGACTTTGAATTCTCCAAAGCCCCTAACCCCTGGGAACATACCTGTGCTTGCAAGCCTCAAACATACAGGTGCCTCATTTCAAAAGACTCCAGCCCTCACTCACTCCCTTTCCTCTCTCATTTCCCTTCCCTTCGTGGCTGCAACTTTACCCCTCGACTGAAATAGGGGCCTATTGAAATACCTCCCCCTGGTCTAGTCTGCACTTCAAAGTCAACTTTCACCCTGGAGCGAGATCCAAGGGGGACAGTGTGACCAGGAAAGGGCCCAGCCCCTGAATAGTTAAGACTTCAAAGCCTGTAACGTTGAGTTATGAGCTGTTTGAAAATTGGAGAACACTTTTAGAAAAGAAGGCTATTGATGCTATCACCCACTGTAAAGGCGATACTGTAATTATAATTGTTTGACCAAAACTTCAGCCAGGTAAAATTACTTTTATAAAGTGCTTAATTAAATTTACAGACAGGCACATTTGTGTTTTCGGTGTGTGATGTTCAGATGAGTGTTTAAACATCTAGCATTTACAAATGCTCCTTTAAGTTCACTAACTAGTCACTGCCTTTGTCTGGCTTCTGTGTGGTGTTGAGCACTTGTAGTGAGTTTTTGGAGCTTTTTCACTAAGAATACTGAGAGCTAACCAAAACATTTAACACTGAAACTCACTATAATGCCCCATAAAGTTGAGAGGAGCTACAGATTTATCTATCATTTTCACGCTTTTATTGTTTTGATTATAACCACCTTAATTTCACATCTCCATGAGAGCTCACTCCATAAATAATGCTTTTATTGTTATTATCAGAGGACTTTGCGCCATCCCTCCCTCTCTCAGTGCTGGTGTTTTTCCCCTCCATCCTCTGAAGTTATAATTTATTGCAGAACTTTTTCATGAGAGTTTCCCACTGGGGTTTGTGCAGTGACATCATTGCAAGCACGCAACATAACAGCCGGCTGGAGTCAGCAGTCATCGCCATACTGTGGCATCATGGGGAAAGCATCTCCCACAGTCTGAGGGCTGGAGGCCCCTTAAATGCCTTATGCAATAATACGCTGCAGTAATGCACTCCTCTGGGAGGCCTGAATGTAAATGCCCCCCCATCATCATCTCCTCTCTTCATTAAAACATAGCACCCTTTCAACAAAGAGACAGTTCATAGAGGATGGAGGTCAGTAAGCCATAATCTGGTGTTTATTTCATATCTATCCAGGCAAAACAGTTGAAGACAAACTCGTATTCACAGTGACAGACTGCAAGTGGAAGTCAGGAACAAGATGTAGTGTATCATTGTGGTTAAAGGATCATGACTAAAACCTGTAAAAGACTGAAGGAACAAGTTGGACAGACATGTGACGACATAGTAAACAGCAGAAACATGGGTATCATAACGGTAAGCAGTCAGTTTTGACCTCCAGATGAAAACAAAGCAAACATCCACCAACATAAATAAAAGACAGTATAGATATGATTGAATTGCCTTTAGAAACACTCAGTCCTCATGAATTAGGGGATTTGGCGCTGCCACACTCAGGATGAATGAAGTTTGTTGCAACTAACTATTGTTTTTATTATTGATTAATTAATTTGAGGATTATATTCTTGATTAACAAAGTAAATGCTGTCAGAAAAAAATCCCATAAGAATTCCCTAAAGCTCAAGATGATCTTCAATTTGCTTGTTTTGTCCACAACTTAAACAAAATACAGTGATACAGAGAAGAGCAGCAAATCCCTGTAATTAAAAAGGCCGGGGCTATGTATTGTCACACATCTTGATTTAAAACATTTGACTGACCAGCAAACTAGTGCAGGATAGTTTATTTGTTTCAAAGTGTTTGTCTAAAAGAGAAGAGAGGAAAGAACTGTACAACTGTGTGGTATTATGTGAAACATCCTAAATTAGCCATGAATCCTTCTCAAGCGCATGTAGAAAAAACCCCACAGACATCCCCTGACTGAACAGCCTGTTGGGTGAGGTGGCACAGAGCCGAGCCAGACGTCATCCCTCAAAGTCGCTCTCATCCTCCGCTCTCTCTGAGCCTAGATACGAAGGACAGCTGATTCTCCTCAGGGTGGCCTGAGTTTAGACACTGGTGTAGAGAGAGACCGGAGCGTCAGGAGAGGATCCACAGCTGCTGTTGGATAAAACCACATATGGACGGGGGGAACAATTCATCAGGAAGGAAATGAGAAAATAAGGCTTGAAACCATAAACAACTTTAAAGGGCCAAACTGTCACCACACTGTCTTTACATTATCCAGAAACTAGAACATGTAAAGATTTAATCTAAATAAGTTAAAGGAAACTAAGAAAGTAATGGTGCAGATTTAATCTCTTGAAAACTTGTAGCAGCCAGCAGAGGGCAGACTTGCAGTAAAAACATAACCTTTGAGGAACTGAATGCTTCAACCTGTTGCCCTAACTTATTTTGTGGCCCATTAGTAAGCTGATAAAGTAAATCTAATTTGACTTCATAATTAAGCTTGCAGGCATTGAGCCATTAAATTCCCAATCATTTATGTATGGATTTATGCATTCAGTGTCTGTATTTCCTGTGTGTGTGAGGGCGAGAGAAAAAGAAACCGAGTTAAGTGTCACAAGAAAAATATGGGACATGTGGTGTGAATCAGGATTCATAAAACAGAGTGATGCCCAATGTGATCTGTAAATCATTGTCATGTTGGAGGTGCTGAAGAGCTTCTTAAGTTTCAGCCTGGAATTGTTTTCCACTCCACATTTTTTTTGTGAGAGTCCGAACACATGTTGACCATCACGCTTTCTTTAAGAGGCAGCTGCATTCTTGACCCAAAACGTCCTCACAGTTGGTTTCCATAATCACACTGCCACACAGCTGACAGCAAGATGAGACCTTGTTTTCTGGGCTTTTTTGGAGCAGAGCTCACACTTCATTTGGGAGCTTTAAAACATCGGTGTTTTCTTAGCAAGGGAACAATTTAGCTTCATTTTAATGGAAACAGACCTTTTTCAATTCAATTTAATTCATTATTGTTTATTAATATTGTGAAAAAATGAGCTTTTTCTTTAAACTGAGAACTAATTGCACTCAATGCTATACTGTCACCGTTAACTTACACTGAGAAGTCAAGTGTTTATTGTCATATGCACAGTGAGGAAACATGTTTCCCTCTACAGTGAAATTCTTACTTTGCCGTCCTCACGAATGTCACACTATATAAATGAAATATAAAGTAGATACATAGGTGAACTAAATCACAAAATCTAGGGCACTTTAAAACAGCAATGAAAGAACAGGAACAGGGAAGGGCATGCACAGCATCATGACCACATGCATGGTTGCACCAGATTCAAATAATCTTCTTTAATAGGAATGAAAAGACACTGTTTATTTATTTTTCAGTGTCCCTTGAGACACAGTGCACGTATTTGCACACATAATAAACAGTCACGTGCAGAGTAAAAAGCAGAACAGAGAATGGTTGAAAATAACTTCATCTGCACTAACAGCAACAGTTAGTTTAAATTGTAGGTGTATCGCCTGCAGATAATAACACTGATGTTTATCAGTAAATGCACGAGGAATCATAAACTTGCTCTTTATTATAACTATTCCATTCGAGCACCAATTTGTGCACATAGAAATTATACCAAATGACATGTTAATAAGTATTCTAGGTTTATAAAATGACTGAGATGAACTTCGATGAGTCTGCACTGATGACAAAAAGGTTGATAGGAGATCCCGTGTCTAAAGGCCGGTGCCCAGTGACACATGTGCAATGAACAGCCTTAAATCCATGTGTAGTAGCTGATGACTAAAAAGCAAATGATCCAAAAGATTTTATTTGTTATGAAAGGTGTATAAATGACTTTTCTTTCCATATCTAAATAGATATAAGGGCATTTAACAATAGATACATGTATATACAGACGGATAACAAATGGAAAGGAGAAACTGGGCCACCACGTGCTTCCAGAACAGCTTCATTGCACCTTGGGATTGACTCTCTGAGTCTCTGAACTCTACTGGAGAGATGAACACAATTCTTCCAAAAGCTTTTCCCTGACAATGGTGCTTTGATGATGGTGGCGGAGACGCTGACATGTCGGTCTGTAATCTCCCATAGGCGTTCAGCTGGGTTGAGATCTGGTGACTATGAAGGACAGAGCATCAAACCATTCAGTGACCCCTCCTGCCCTGTGGATGCGCTGTCATCCTGGAAGAGCCCACATCAGGCCTCTCCTTTCAGTTTCCCTCCGTCAGACACACATAGGATTCTTCTGTACTTTATTAATGCCAAGTAGTGTTACACCAAGCAAACAAAATTTATAATCACATAACCAACAACCAGAGATGCTCTGAAATAGAAGTTGATGTTATAAAATCATAACATTTAAAAACTGAACTAAGACTAAAGACTAGGACCATCATATTCTAAATCTATGTATGGAATGATCATGTCTAGTAATATTATCTTGTGGGTCTTGTGTTTCTAAGGTACATGGGCCTGTTTGTCTATTGATCTCTCTAAAATCCTGATGAACCATACCTACAGACAGTTAACGTGTAATTATAAGTAGAGTTTTCCATTGTAATGTTCGATCTACGTCCTGATTTCTGTTAGAACAAAGTGCAAAAGGAAAAAGGGTTAAGATTGTTAACCTGGAGATGAGCAGCCCTGAATCAGATTGAAGAATCAGCCCGGTTAAATCACGAAGCGTTCTGAAGTGGGTAGTTTATTTTAAGGTGGTACGACAGGAAAACAAATCGTCAAAGTCAAGGAAACCCGTCACTGGACAGAAGGGGGGTTTCAGCAGTGGCTGCAGATTTGGCGCCTGCGACTTGTTCAACTGCTGAAATAACTCAAAGTGAAACATCTGGAAAAGCGTTTTTGACAAAAAGATGTGAGTCCGCCGAGGAGCGAAGCCCGCGGCGCCTCCTTAACTGAGTGCTGGCACTCGGGAGTGGGGAGTGTAAAGGAGAGGGTCAGAAAGATTGGTGGGTGGGGATACAACCCATTTGGGTAGAGAGAGAGAGAGAGAGAGAGAGAGAGAAAGAGAGAGAGAGAGAGAGAGAGAATCACGTGTTTGGAGATCAAAGTAGATCCGCTTTGTAGAGGAGGAGGAGGGTGAGAAAGAAAGAGGGAGAGAGAGAGAGAGAGAGAGGGAGAGGGAGAGGGATAGGGAGAGAGGGAGCGTTTGCAGCCTGTGGGATTGACAAGGCTCGCAGTGGTGAAATAAACACGCTTCAGCCCAGCCTCAGCTTTTATTGCACAATTCCGACTCTTTTGACACTTACCCGGAGCGCGCACAGACCTGACTTCAGTTACCTTCACCCTATTAATTAATCCGTGTGAAATTATGTCCCGATCAGCGCAGATCCAGCCGGCAAGATGATGATTTTACCAAGGAGAAGCTCAGATCGTGTACCCGACTCGGTGGTCCTGGTGATCGTGGCGGTGGTCGCCGCTTCTCTTGGTACCGTTTTCGCCAAGGATACTGCCTTTGTGGAAGTGGTTCTGTTCGAGTCCAGTCCCAATGGAGATTATACTACTTACACGACTGGCTTGCAAGGACGGTTCTCCAAAGCAGGAGCCACTATCAGCGCGGAGGGGGAGATCGTTCAAGTACGTGGAAAAGCTTTTTCTTACGGGGGAACGACGTGCAGCGGCCCCGAGGCACGCTGCCGGGACGCGGGGTGTCATTTTGCCAAGCTGCCCTTCGTAAAACTTTTTCCACGGGGGCTGGGCTGGGGGGGTTGACATGAGTTGTGTGTGGTGTGCGTGCGTGTGTGTGTGTGCGTGCAGGCGCTGCGTGGATGGCACTAAGCTTGCAAGCATAGGCGGTCACAAGATGGCTCCTATCTTGTGGAATTCATTCACAAGGAAAACATGCACTTGCAGGTTGTTTTGCTCATGTCTGGAGCTCGACAGGCCGCTCTTCATGAAACCCCATCCCCAAACACGCACCGTCGGGAACGGGTTTCCCTGAAAAACCAAACGTACCGAAACCTCCACTGCTTCCAAAAAGTTAGTAAACTTTTACCCAGCAGGCTTCACGCATTTCACAACGAGGCTGCGAGGTCACTACCTGGGCTCTCTTTGGGGAGTTTGTCTGGTTTATCGGTTAGTTTTGAACAAATGCCCCCTTTTAAATCACAAAAGCTCGTTTTAATAGTCGGAAATGTTTGTTTTTATTGACAGTAAGTTGCCAATGCGTAAACAACGCACGCGTCCCGCCGCCTGTAGCCGTCGCTGTTTGGAGTTGCATGTTGAATGTTTAAGCTACATGCAGCTTTTTTTAAAGCTTTTAAAACAAATATACAAAAGTATTGGGAAGAAGCCTCCGTGCCCATCTTTTCCTCCGTGGCCACAACATGACAAGTGCAGCGGGCTGGAGCTGCTCATGGGTCAGACATCCAACTGTGAGTAGAGGTCACTGAAACATGAAGCTTCTCTCCTGTGCCCACTTTATAGTTCCTGTTTAATCTACCTGGCCACCGTTTGTAACACGGACATGAGTTTGGTCATGTGCCACACATTAAATCATGATTAATAATGATTTATTTCCTGATTTCTGACATGATGGGGGGGATTGGAAGCCATTAGTTTGTGTTTGGTCTCCCTTTGGAAGAGGTGTAACTTCATGTAGCCATATTTAGGATGCATCTATAACGTGAAATGAATTGAGGACAAATGTGTGTTTTGATCGTTTTGGCCAACAGGTCCAGTCCCTTGTGACCAGCTTGATGTCACCTCATTATAAAGGAGTTCTCTAAGGTTTGATTGCTTGTAATAGCAACTGAAGAAAATGACAGTGTCACTGTAGGAATGAAGTCTCAGTGCCTATGAAGTACGGTAGCTGCTGCAGTGTGGCCTGACACTGACCAAACTGCTGAGCTCCATCAGCTCAGTTCATGGAGGGAGGACAGGTTATAATGCAACCTGTAGAGAGAGTGTCCTGGCATTTCTGCAGCACTCCACCGTGAGCCGGTGCATGTGGTGAGTTAACACAGTGAGTCATTTGCACATTTCTCTTGCTGTTAACTGATGCTGAATGCTAGTAGCGCCCTCCCCCTCCTTTGCCACTGAGCCTCAACATCTGTATCAGCTACACAGCAGCATCTTTTCAGTGCATGTTTGTTTTCCTGAAAAGAAAACATGGAGTCTTGCAGTGGAAGAACTATGATATGTGGGGATCAAAGGAGGGGACACTCAGCACAAAAATGGCCCCTGTTTATACAGAGTGATGGCCATTCGGCGCCACTCGGTAACCACACAGAATTGTCGGACCTCAGCTTTACGTCGAAAACCACTTCTATTTAGGTTTGCTTTCTTTGCTAACGTAGCTTCTGACCACTTAGAGTCAGCTTGTATTTTGTCAGGCTGTAATGAGGGGCAGTTTATCCAGCAGTGTACCTTCTTGAATTTCTTACAGCATATATTCTACCACAAGTTGAAAGTGACAACGACTGACAAACGTACAACGTAAAGAGTATAATTTAAATTCCCCACTTGCAGATTCTGTACTTGTGAAACAGCACTGCAGTAATGTGTTGGGTGATCGCTGCTGCATTGTAGTGGATGTAGGTAGGTTATGTGTTCACCTGTCACTCTGACCTCTGCAGCCGTTCTGGTGTTTGGTGAATAGGGCGGTTTGATTTGCTCTGCCTGAGGTTTCTGAGGCCTTTTAGTCTTTGCTTCTGCTGTTTGAACAGAGCCCTGAGGGGTTTGCGTTACCTTATGTGTACAACGACGGCCAGACTTGAGCAGGTATGGGTTCAAATACAGGGGAAAGAGGGGTGGGGGTGCTTGGCAACGTTCCTGAACAAAGACCAGGCCACGAACACTGCTCGTACTCAGCTCAGCCTTAAGAGTGTGAAAAGTGGCACACGCTGCCATGGCCAAAAATAACAAATTAAGTTAATATGCTTCTCACTCTGCTTTAAGTGGGGAAGTACGATCTGGCCACAGTACGAGACCCCAGGCTTCCCAAGCTAGTCGCCTGGTCGCTCCAGTTCAACAGCAGAGTGTCTCCTTAAATCGTCCTGTTGAGAAATAAATCTGTGTGTGTATCAGTGGCATTTCCTTAAGATGAGAGTGTATCTACAGCAGCGGCTGTTTATCCTGCAGGTGATGTTTACCTCTTGTCCCAGATTTAAATACTCCCTCACTGGACTGACTGAATTTGTTTTGGTACATTTAAAAGGCAGTTTCATGGGTCTAGAGAAATTAAGTGGAGAAACTCCAGTTTAGTGCAACTGCAACTCCTCAGTGGTCTGATTTAATAGTTTACATACTGTAGCTTAAACGTCCTGACGGTCTTCCTTTTCACATACTAGCAGCAGCTTTGCCGTTGAGTGAAGCCTGTCGAGCAGGGAACTGATGGCACAACCAAATCACAGCTGAGTCACCTGGGTGTGAATACAGATGCCGACATTTGCACAAGTTGATAAAGCCAGTTGATTCAGGCTGAAAGCTCTCTGCTTCTGTGCGCCGCTAATCTAATTTCAGCTGCATAGGATGCTCGGTCACACTGCTCGTCACAGTGTTTTTCACATTCAGACAGCGCTCACACAGCTCTCCCGATTAGAACGCGTTTGATGTGAAGGGAAATGCCATCTGCCGCTCATCACTCTCTATTGTCTCTGAGACACCAAATCGTTTTCCTGCAGCGGGATGAGCTGCGATGCACTGCACAAGCGCACATCTGCCTCTGATTTCCATATGGCCTGTGCTGTCAACATGTGAGTGAGGAGCTGAAGCAGGGACGTGGCAGGGGCACCGAGAGGACCACATGGAACTCATAGTGTTGTCGCCCAGGCCCAGAGGGAATAACTTGGCTCTTGCCTACATCCTGTCTGAAGGGACACGGAGCATCCCCTGAATGCAGTGTCAGAAAGGAGAGGCTAAAGTTTCCTCAACACCCACAATCTGTTTCACCTTTGAACTTCATCTCTGTGCAGAAGAAGTGCCAGTAACTAACTGGGAGACTTCATGGTGTGGTTCTTTGAAAGTGGCAGTTTTTTCCTGCCTGGATGTGCAGGGGGAAAGTAGTGGTTTTGAGCTAAGACAACGATGAGCTTAAATACTAGAGCCTCTACCTTGGAGCTGGCAGGAGTTGTGTCGCACTGCATTTAGACTATAATGAGAGCTTTAGTGGTTTAAGGCATCCAGCGCGCTTTCTCACCACAGGCTGGAAACCCCAAGAGGCCATAATGGGCTGGTCGCAGACGGGAGGTGCCAGGGACTGGGCCACTCCCAGCGCCAAAGCAACAGTAGCAGTACACAAATGCTGGTTTTAAAAAGGTTAAAAGCGCTGCTCCCTACTTTTTTCCATTTATTGGCTTGGCGGTCGCAGCTGTATTTTAAGTGCTATCGTCGTCTTAACCGCCACACTGTTTCACTTTCATGTCTCAGCCAAAGTATTTTGAGGCTGCGTTTCTCCCCTTTTCGGAATAGAACAGACTCAACTGTTTTTCTCTTTCTCTTGCTTAACACCCCCTCCCACACACACACTCTCACCCACACCACCAGTCTGCTCTTTCTGATGCAGCCAAAATTTGTCATGCCTTCTATGAGAACACACTGGAATGACTTCAAGTGATGATTACAGCTACTTTCTTCACCACTATGCTGTGATGAATCTTAACATCAGGTGTATCAGGAGCCCTGCAGTCCCTGATCCTCAGTTGCAAATCTTTCTTCATGTTTCTCTTCACTTATTTTATGCAGTTCTTTAAAAAAAAAAAAGAAATCTGTTGCTTATTTCTTCAGTTACTTGTTAAGATGTCCTTTCATTATCTATACCACTTATCCTGTAGAGGATTGGGGGCGGAGCTAATCCCAGCCGCCACTGCGCGAGAGGGGGGCTACACCTGGACAGGCCGCTAGTCTGTCACAGAGCAACCACTTACATTCACACCTACAGACAGTCGACCTAACCTGCATTTCTTTGGGGTGTGGGAGGAAGCTGGAGAAGCCGCACAACGAGAACAAGCAGACTCCACACAGAAACACACACACATTTAGGTGTATGTCAGTCTGAAAGCACTTAACTTCCTCTTAGATCTCTTAGTATCTGTCCAGACCTCTTTTAATTGGCCGGCGCTGACCCACACCAGCAGCCTCTGTTTCCTCTCTTGCTCCTGGCTCTTTATGAGCCTCTCATTCCCACTCACTGCACATCTCCACCTGAACAAGTGCACGGGGTGGCCCCATTAGCTATGTTAGTTTCCACCGGCCTGAGTGGCCAAGCTGATCTTTGATGCTCCACTCCGGGAGAGATTAGCAGTCACTGCTGGACGCTCTGTGCTGGCGTTGCTGCCTCTCCCAGGGGGAACCCTATTACCCCAAGTCATTCTCGTTTGTGTCTGATCTCATCTTGTTTGTCCTCTGCTTTATACCCCAGTCATGAGGAAATGTTAATTCAGCTTTACCCCGAGGACATGATTTCAATATGATGAGTCCTGGGAAATGCACCGTAACAGAATGTCACGCCGCCTGCCTTCACTCGGGCTATTTTTGAATCATATTTGTAATGAGTCAAAGATGAAAACCAAGTCCGGAGAGGGTTTCTCTGTTTCTGAAAGGACCCCGATGTGTCTGTCTGCTTTTGATGAAATAGCGCTGAAAGGCCCAGTCCATCCCCTCAGCCCACATTTTTATCCACTGACACAGAGGGTCTCCAAAACAAAGACTGAAGGGTCGAAGGTTATGAAATGACAATGCTCACAGTGGCTCATCCAGGCAGAGGCATGCTTTGTTGTTGGCCAGGAATGTGCTGACTAACTGTGGAAGGCCACAACGCCAGCCTCCCCTTTTGTTGTACTTTTTTGCCAATAGACTATGAAGGTAGCTGTGCAGAGAGTCCATTTCACTCCATTTGGCTCCTTCTCCTCCTACCTCTCCATTTACTTAGATCCTTGTCCCTTCTGTCCTTTTACTGCTCGCATTTGTTCTCATGAAAGGAGAGGCATTATCACAGATCTGACCTACTCACCTGAGTTCAAGAGCACAGCTTCAGAATTCTTTCTTTTGTGTACATCACTGTCCAGAAACAACATGATGCTACTGTTAAAGAAGATTCTTCCCTCTTGTCATTTTGATTCATACAAATGTGTTTTAGCCATAGTGCTTATTGTTCTAGGAGCCATTACTGGCTTTGTGCACATGATTACCCACAGCCTAATGTATCATATTATGCTGTGAGGGTTCTCCTGACAGACACTGTGAGGTCATTTACAGGGGTGTCAGATGGGGACACATCAGTCCCAGGTGGAAGCTCTGACTCAGTCATTTTCACATATAACCGCCCCCAACCTAGACTAGTTTCTGGAGGCTCCTTGTGTGCGAGTATGTGCAGGCAGTTGTTCCAGTAATGAGGAAGTTCCAGGCTGTAACACGGGGGGAGCAGAGGTATGATGGATTGGCCTTGCTTGGTCAGACGAGAACAAGCTGTGTAATCTCTGCAGCTTCACAGTCGAGGTGGATCTTCCTACTTTCTTCTCTTCTTGGTGCTAAAGATGTGCCCTAGATTTTTCAGATGAAAAATTCATCTTCTTTTTTAGTCGTCCCTCTGTCATGGGTATACTGAAAGTATTGGGGGACACAGTTTTCTGTTTCTGTTAGCCGTCTTATTTGCTAACATTGCTCTTGCTAATTTTGTTTTTTAAAATGGCTCATTTTGGCCAGTATAGCTGCAAGCAAGCATAAGATGAATCACTCTAAGTTCAGTAAAACCTTGGCCAGCTCGTTTTGATTGGAATCTTAAGACAACTCCTCAAATCCCAAACTGTCAGGTCTAACATTTACTTTTATGAATCTACTAATATAGTATGTTGACTGATATACTATGCCAATAAAAGCTAGTACAGCCTAGGGCTTTGATAAAGCCTCCACAATTCTTTCTGTCCTTCCCCATGACCCCCGTCAGCAGTCCAGGCCATGCTAACTCCCCTGCCAGCGGACCCTGAACAGGGAGGGGTCTGTAGGGCTGGATGAATAGCTGCTGGGAGTTGTGCTGCGGGTGTAAACCACATGAATGTGCCGCTTGAGCAGATAGGATCAGGCGAGGCAGGGAGGCCTGGGAGGGCACGAACGCTCGGCACAGCTCCACGCGCTAACATCAAAGGCAGTGCCGAAGGGGGTGGTGGAGGCGAGGAGGGAAGAAGAGAGAGAAAGGGTTGGACCAAACTCTTCAAAGGCCTGTCTCACTAGTGCCGGCCCCAATATGTGGAGCTACGAAACTGAATGATGATGTAATAGTAGGCCTTTAAGCTAAATCTGCTCCCACACAAATAAAGGTGTTCCCTTGCACAAGCACAGTGAGAAAAATAGTTTTCTAGTGTTTTGTTGAAGCCAGAGAGTGTAAAACACCTCTCAGGTGAGGTTGTTCGATCACTTCCTGATGCTATGCTGATGTAAGGATCCACATGAAAACAGTTTTATGTACGATTTTGATGGAAAACTTGGAAGGGGAAACAGTTTTTATCTGATTTCAGCAGATAGGTTAATCCGCTGGGCGTTTCTTAAATACACAACAGGTGGAACAGTGTTGACTCTGTTCTTTGTAAAGTTTATACAGGGCCTGCGTGTTTGTGTGTGCATGTGCTTCCCTTTTAATGTGTGTTAAACCAAGCGTGACCACGGATCCTTTCAAAATGCCCCCATGATCATCAGGCTGATAACTCATTGACAGCTCCCATGACAGTTGAGAGCAACTCTGCAGGAAAGTATCTCCCTTGTTGAGTGCACACAGCAATAATTCACTGCTGCTGATCCAGTTTGCCAAAGGTTATTTGCATGCCTCTGATTGAAGTTCTCTTCGCCCCTGTGCCCCTGTTTTGTGATTGTATGGCCTTTTGATGTTAAATTATCAGTAAACTGTTATTTATTTGGCGTTCATGCCGAAGTCGGCCTTTTAAGCCCCTTTTCCACTGCCTGGTACCGGCTCAACTCGACTCGACTCACCTTATTTGTGTTTCCAGCGGTCAGGGATAGTATCTAGCACTATTTTTGGTATCACCTCTAAGTAGAGGCGATACTAAACAGTGACATTTTAACACTGCAGACTAGTGACTGGTCAGAGAAATTACATCAATGTGCGAGACGTCCTGGAACAAAGGAAGTGCCATTTTTCAAGGCAACATTATTTAATTAATGCCAGGTGATAGAAAAGGGGCTTTAACTTCTGCATACTGGGTTGGACTGCAGCAGAAAGCCTTTGTTGCTGCTCGCAAAGAAGAGAGCCCCTTGTTTCCAGTATGTAGACTGCAGACAGTGACGTTCACAAGATCATCCAGTTAATACCTGAATGGATTGAGACGAGACACAAATCTTACCAAAGCTTCCATGTAGCTGTTTTTTTTTTTTTTTTTAATCAGTTAATTTCAGTTCATCTTTTGACTCACTTTTTCAATTAATCTTTCAGGCTGCCCAGCAACTTCCCTTGAGCCCAAAGAAAAGGCTTCAAGTAGCTTGTTGGGTTCCACAAACCATCCCAAGTCATAAGCTATTCAATCTACAGTGATTATAGCAGAGAGAGCTCTGGCTCCATATTGGTTTGTCACTTTTGCTTGATGAATGGTTTAAGTAATTATCATAGCAGTTGTTAATTAACCTTGTTTGCCTACTTATTAATTATTAATTACACTGCTAAAAGCTGCTCCTGATACAGTGTGTTGTCAGTAAATGAATCACAAAGCCGACGGTGCATTTGGAGCCACACTGATATTGTGTAGTGGTGAAAGAAGCAGGCAGGTCCAGTGTGAATTAAAGGTTGCATTGCTTCTACTCCAGTGTCAGTTTGCAGGTGCACCTCTGAAGTATTTCTGTTAGGTGAAAACTGCAATTGAGCTTCATTCTGTGCATGAGGAGAGGCTTTCCAAACCGTCCAGCCGCAGATATTCTTCAGAACACGGTGGAAATACTGTGTAAAACGTCACAGAAAACCACTGAAAGAAAGCTGTGATGCAGACTTTGTTTTCTTAATGCAGAACTAAATTGAGTGTCTCATTTTCAGGGTTTTTATATAGACCTTTACTCTGTTTGCTTTCTGCAGCCGTGATATTGGCGAATAAAAATATTGGACTGGGACTGTTTGCAGATGCTTAGTATATAAATGACTCAGACTGGGATATTTGGGGTCCTGGTTCTGTAGAATTATGGGGCATTTTAATTGATAAAATACAGCATTTAAAGTAGATCTGTTAAATGAGTGAGATGGAAAAGTGCAAATGGAGTAGCAATGCCTAGTCTGTCTATAAACACTGCGACCACTTAGGTTAGTGGATATGACATTTTCTGTTATGCAAATTTGTATCTGCACTTGCAGTCCCACCTACCACACCTTCCAAACTTCCCCAGGCTCAGTGTGAACGTGAATGTATAAGAAAAGGTCAGGATAATTACTCCTGGCAGCTGTGTCCATTCATGTCCACCTGCAGTCCATCTGCTCAGCCCTCATTGTCCTTACATGTTGCTGTCAGGTAAAAATACTAGTTATGTTTTTTTTTTTTTTTGTCTGCATCTCTTTGTTTAGCTTAGTTACAGATCACCAAAATAAATGAAAATGGGAAGGAATTATCAAATTGTCATGAGATTGAGGGCATCTTCTGTCTTTATCTCAGTTTCACCCCTTCTCCTCATTTATGTCATGTGTCATTACAAAAACTGCACTTTTCATTTCTGTTTTTAAAAAGGCACCAAGGAGATTTAGCCTCTTCTTCACTTGGCAGTGTAGAGGCAGTTTGTCCAGACACATTTGGCTCGATAATGATCACATGTTCTTGGACATGTCAAGGAACCTAGTTTCTCAGAATCCTGTTTTGAGAGAAAGGAGAGACTGAGTGGGAGAAAAGAGGAATTACAACCAGTACAGCCCTGTGTGCTGTTCTGTCTGCATCCCACAGGCCTGTGACAAGACAGGCCTGTGGGATGTAACTCTGCCAAATTGTCAGCCCTGGGGTGACAGTCACCCTGCAACCGTTTTGAAATAAACTTGTCTCAGGGAATGTGGCCTCACCAGTTGGTCAGATGCATCTTTCTCCCTTAGATAACAAATGCAGAAGGTTCTGTTATTTGAATATTGTACATTTATTTATGCTTTAGATATACCTCAAGTATATTCTTAAGCTAAGCACCATTAAATGAGTTTATCCTTTTAGGAAATGCACTCACTTTTTTGCCAAGTGTTAGATGAAAAGAGCAATGCCGCTCATGTCTGTATGGGAAATATGAAGCCATCAACAGTTAGCTTGGTGTAAACAGTCAACACAGGAAAACAGCTTCTCCATCTGTTTCCAGTCTGCAAAACATAGTATTATAAGACAGTCGTACAGAAACGTCATTGAAGGACACTGCAGGAAAGTACTTGGCAGTACCACCTGCACATGATGTAGGCACAGGGAGCTCACATTTCTCTAAGCATCAGACCTTTCTGTTAAGGTCCAACAACCTGTTAATCAGTAGATCAATTATTGTAATCTGATCTAGCAAAACATCTTATCTTATCAAATCAAAGAGGGCAGGTGGAAATTGAATCATTGATCTAAAACACATCAGTGTATGGAAGCTTCCTGGCAGATGAGTCAGTCAGTTTGCTGTAATGGCTTCCAGTAAAAATCAGCAATATGTTGGCTCAGAAAGGCGTTCTTGAATTTTACAATACTGCTTCACACACTGAGGTTTTCTGTAACACTGCTGCCACATCCTGACAAGAGGCCAGAGCCAGTTTTACAGTAACTAAACATGTCAGCTTTGACCATTTCTAAATTTCTTGGCTAAATTTGAGCCATTTCATATTGGCAACCACAAGTAGCATCTTTGGGTCAGCTTTTTCTGCAGCATCGCTTCAAGCTAAAGCTCATGGACAGAGGATTTGGTAAGCTAGTGATGCATGCACTTATTGTAATTATTGTTTTGCTAAAGCTAGAGTTGGGATCGTCCAGGCAACAGGAAAGCTTCAGAATTCAGATTAGAGTGTAGGATGGAGCTTTAAAGTTGTGGAGATTATTGCATCCTACCCCTTGTTGTTTGGCTTTGGTTGCTCATGTATTAAAAGCTTGAGTTGCCATGGTGCATTTGTCCCCTCCTGAGTTGAGTGTCATGGGAGACAGGTGAGGGGAAAACCCCCAGGTGTGCAGCAGACACGAAAACAAGACAAAGCATTACAGTACATCCTAAAGCGGTTTCCCTTATGATTGCATCATCATAAAGCACAAAACAGAATCCAAGTACATCGCTTCCATTTTGTGTGTGTGTGTGTATTAACAGGACAGAGGACAGAACATGGATGATGACAGTAACTACAGGATATTTACAAAAGTCAAGTCAAGATTTTTGTTTGCCATTTATGCATAAACAGACAGTCTAGGCATATAGGAATTCTTGTGCAGCTCTCAGGTAAGGAGTCAAAACCCAGAAAGAACACTTAGTCTTAAAATAAAAAAGTTACATAAAGGCAACAAAGTATTAAAACGCAATACACCCAAAAATAGGGTAATAGTATTTTCCCCAGTGAACTTCAAACATCACACTTAGTAATTCACATGGTGGAGTTGGATATGTCATTACGCTTGGTGAGGTAGTGAGGGGTTATAACATACTAAAACAGTTTATATTCAGGCTTGTTTCCATCTCTTGGTAGAGAATGTCCTGGTGTTATCCAGGTCCCACAAGAGAACACTGTTGATGAGATGCACAAAAATACCTTGTGGAACATTTCTGTATTATTATTGACCATGTCTAGTAAGGGGTTATTGCACATATATTCCCACATTTTCATGTTTGCCATCAGTCTTATTTCGGCAGGGAAAAAGCTGTTGTAATGTCTAGTTCTGTGTGTGATGATACTGTCCGCCCTGCTGTGTCTGAGGCTGTAGGTGCAGTTTTTGTGTCTGAGCAGAGAGTGAGCTGGGTGGTGTGGATCTCTGATTATGTTCTCTGCCCTTTTACGACAGCACTGTGTGTACAGTGTGTCCATAGCAGGCAGTTCAGTCCCAATGATCCTCTCTGCCGTCTTTATGACCCTTTGAGGAGCCTTCCTCTCTGCCTGTGTGGTGTTACCATACTAGACTGATGCTAGTGGTGAGGTGGCTCTCTACCAGTCCTCTATCAGCCTGAGTGAGAGTGTGACGGTTCAGCTCAGCCCAAAAGAGATGTAGGGGTAGTGTGGGTATGTTCAGCTCTATTAAAAAGATAGGGTGGAGTAAAAAACAAGTGAATGAATTAAAAAGAAATGAGAGAAAAAGGGAGGATATGTTTTTAAAGGGGGTTGAGGGTGATGAGTAGATTTAAACCAACAAATACATAAAAAACACAGGGACTGTACTGGTAATATTTCTGTCCCGAACCAGCAGTACTGGAACAATAAAGACGAGGCCGCCACTGGGGAGCTCCAGAGCAGCTCTGCAGGGTGAGGTACAGTACATTGCCTTCACTCATCAGTCTTTTATAAGTTCTTTCATGCTGTTTTCTGCTCTCTTTCTCTCTCACTCTGTTAAGCATGGGCCCAGGAGGGGGAGGTGGTATAAATGTGAGACCACACATGCTGTGTCAATGTTTGCTGGAATAATTAGAGACAATGTGGGCCAATAACGGGAGGAGTGCAGTAACCTGAACTCGCTTTGTTCTGCCCCTGCAGCAACACAAAAGCCATTCACAGATGCACAGATCCACAGACTCTGAGCAGGCGCAACTGCACTTTTAGCCGGCACAGAACTGTGGTTCTGAGCAGCCACGGGAAAAAGGACTGGTTTTTATGGAGTCTGAACAGTCTGCTGTCATTTTACCATTCTGATACTGATGTCACTGTAAATGCCTTTTAAGCCTTGCCTGTACCTGCCACCACTTTGCCACCATCCCCAGTCGACCAACACATGGCTTGGCTGAGAGAGCCCTCTTTAACTAGTGGATATCTGGCCACTTGGTGTGCAGAGAGTCTGTGTTGTATGTTTGTATGTATGTACTGAACATATGTTCTGACAGCACTGTTACAGACGTCCCCACAGATGTGTTGCACTTGTAGGCTGCTTTGCTTTCCCTCTTCATCTGGAAAGTCTGGGCACTGTGCTGCCATTCGACCATATCAAGCCAATTGTCTTGTTCTTTTCTTCTGCACAGCCTGGCAGTGTTTTTGTGGGTCACTGTCATGCTATAGGCTAAATAATGCTTCAGTAACCGTCTTCTCCAACGCTGCCTTTTTACAGATAGTTTGTTGCAAGTCATCAGCGTAAGCTGGGACTCCTGTTGGAACTGTTTGCATCAGTTTTCATGACTTCATTTACTTCAGTTGTTGCAGAAAAGAAAATGTAAAAAAAGATTTACACACAATTTTAGCTTTTGGTGACTTCTTTCCATTCCGATTCTGCTTTTATCCAGCACGACAAAGGTTTATTATGATAAGAACTTCTCTTCAAATTAATATGTCAGAAAGGAAGAAAGAAAAATAAACCCTAAGATTTTTATGCTTCGGCATAAGACTGAAATGTTGTCTCTAGCATGGGAGGGAGAGAAATGCGATTATATGTCTAAAGATCCCCAAACAATGCTCGCTAAGCGTAGCCTAAGCTCCGGGTGTTTTCCTGGCTATAGCAGAGTGACCGCCGCAGCGCTCACACCCCTGGGTGGACCAACTGGTTTGTGCCCTCCGGTGTCCATCTTGTAAGTAGACACCGCCATGGGATGCATACATCCCCTGGAGGTCACTGGTGTCATTGTGGCACCTGTCTCCTCCACTCTGTCTGTGTCAACAGCTCAGATTTATTTACATTCACTCTTGTTTTCCGGAGCTGGAAACGGCGAGTGATTGGTTTGGTATCACTGTTATTATGCTGCGTTTCCTTTCAACTTGTCTTTTTTACTTTGAGTTGGCAACAGCGAGAAAGTCAATCTCATTCAAGTTCTCACAGAAGAAATACTGCACTAACGCAGTAGGTGACGGCAGTGTTTGGTACATTAATATTCTGGTTTGGACACAGTACGATGTAATAATGGTACCTCTAATGTCATATTTATGAGTACTTCTTCGTAAACTTGGTTGCAGTTGCTTCTTATTGTTTGTTTTTGTTAGTTTGTTTTGTTTTCACAAACCCACACGCATCTCGAACCTCACGAGGAGCTGCTTTGGGTCAGACATACAGTAAACTGCTAACACACTTTGGTATTGGTATTTGGTTTGGTATTTTTCTACGAGAATAACCTGTCCTTTAACTCTTTATCCATTTATAATTTTTATTGTTCAGTTTTGTTTGACAGGGCTCTTTGCTCCCTTTTTAGCCTGGGGATACACAACAGCTTTCATGTTTTTTTTCATCTCTAAGTGGGTGGGTAGTGGGTGCGGGGGCTGGGGGGAGCAGCTGATGCTATCAGCAGGTGGACATTTTGTCACTGGGTTCAGGGGTCTAGTGTGGTCAGAGGAGGGCCAGACCGGAAGAGTCTGACATGGGAGCCATGTGAGCACTGCTGTCATCTAAACGCCTGCTTTTTTTACTTTCTCATAACACGATAGTGACATAAGTCATTCTTTCTTTCTACAATTCAAAGTGTTCTCATTTCAAATGTTGCAGCCAGCGATGTGTCTTTCCTTGGATAGCTTCACTGGTTCAGCCTTGCTGTCGAGCATTCCTCCCGCTTTTCACCTTGAGCCGTGTTCAGCAGAAAATGAATGTTGTGTTGAAAAGTTTTGGTATGCTGTTTGAGTAGTTCCTAGAAAAGTTTGAATACTGATGTTTTAAATTTGTGCAGAGTTACATGATAGCTGGATGAAACACTTTGTTCTGTCTGTGGTTTGCACTCCAGACACGTTCAAAAACATTTTCCAAAGTTGGGAGGAAAGATTTTGTTGAAATTATGTCGCTAATTAGCAGCATATGTCAACATGTGGTACCTTGCACAAAGGATGTGCAGTGTATGTGAGGCCCTTGCGAAGGAAAAAGGACAGGTCCTCTGTGGAGGGAACAACAGCAGGGATGGTGGGGAGGTAAACCAAAGCACAGGCTCACAAAAGCCTAAAATGATATTGCTGGTGGATATCTGGATGCTTTGAATACCTTGGATGGCTGCTGTACACTTTTGGCTTTGTCTTTGCAGGGATGAATAGAAGCCTCTGTGGTAGTGATGACAGGTTCCTCCGGGCTGGGCCCTGTCCGGCAGGCCAACTAGGTGCTAGAGGCTGAGAGACACCGGTTCTCTGATAGGGGCAGAAGCCTGACAAGGGATGCTGGTCATCCTGGTTCTCCCCACAAAAGATGCTCTGTTTTCCTCCTATGACCAGCTCTTGTTACTGTGGCAAGCCTGGTATAGTTAAATAGAGGCTTTGGTGAGAGGGCCCGCAGCACTAACCTTGTCCCCTGTTGCTGTTTGGATGTTTAGACAAGGTTAGATACAGTAGATCGCTGCTTTGAATATTGACCAGTGTTGTGTCAGTGGTGATATGATGGAGGTGAAGATATGGTTTAACTCAGCAGCCTCATAGCGGAGCACTTTGTGAAATAATGCTCCATATACACGTGTTAGCAAACTAAAACAACATTATTTAGCCAGCTTTGTAAGCCCTGTTTGTTGGTTTCTTGTGAACTATTCTGAGGACATATTCATCATATTAAGGACAAAACTGTGTCTTTATCATTGTTATTTTGTATATTTTGCACAAGCATCAGTCACATCCTGCACTTGGGGGGTCATAACTGTTTGGTGCCTTTATACACAGATGGGATTTTGAATTTTCTGGCATTTGATTTTCCATTTTCTCAGAGAATTTTGTTTTTTTTATTCAGCACAGTTGTTAGAAATCAGAAATCGAAGATTTCACGTGCACATGCTGCCTTTGTGTCACTTGCTCACCTAGTGAAATACCGGAGGGCGTTTCAGAAGAGGATGAGACGTGGCAGCTGTCACAAGAGGCTTCATCACTCCTCATTCTGCTCTCATACAGCACCACACAGCTGTCCAGAACAAACGTGAGGTAAACAACATGTTAGCAGCACGCCCTGGGGAGATTATTAATGAAACAAAGCAGTAAACATTCCGAGGCGAAGATGAGGCTTCCATGCATGACGCATTAGGGGCAGGAGCTCTCCCAGACCCTTCACATGCCCTCCAAGTTTATCCCGATCACCCTTCTTGAAGATTCTCAGAGCCTCTTTGATCCATATGCCATCCTCCCAGCTGAGAGGCCTGGGGATGCAAGCAGCCCTTTTGGTCTCACATTCTGTCCCTAAGGACCCACAGGTCCTGACCCTTAGTTGCAATGGAATTTCATATGCAGAACTAGGCCAGACTTGCCAGGGTATTTGAATGTGGACTTGTCCTCTTTTAGTGTTCATCATCCTTGGATCCTCAGAATTCAGTTTTCATCTTCAAAGTGTCACAGTGAGAGATATGTGTTAATTTTAGGTGAAGCAGCAACACACACACACCTTCCCTGTCCTCATGCTGATCGTGATATTCATGGTGAGTCTGTATTGCCTATCAAGGAGACAAAGTGGAGCCTAACAAATGCCTCTCTGTTCAATACAGACATGGAGGTGGAGGTGCAAAGTAACCACCCCTGCAGACTGGCTTTTAAAAATAAATGACATAATCACACTGCGGTATAAATCTGCTCCAAGCCATGTTTTTTTAAGTTGAGGTTCTCAGAGTGAATTCTGCTACACTGCATGTCCAATTTATTGTCATACAATTTGCCAAAATGCATATTTTTATACACCCAACATTTGGCTTCCAGACAAAGGTCCAGATGACATTTTTGTAACATCCTTTCTGAATTACAGTAACATTGCAAGTTTTTCCAGCTTTTTGTCTTCAGAGTCAGTATTTGTCATGGCTGTCCCTTTTCAGAAAAGAGCTTGCAACATGCGGTCCTCTTAGATGTAGAGCCAAATGCCCCAGAGGTTACAGCCAGCCAAGTGGTTCCTTGTTTCTAATAAAAAACAAATCAAATAACATGGATCCCTAGGGGTTTATAACACTAGAGTCATGAACTCTTGGGCAGATAAATCTCTTCCAACTATCCCCATGCAAAGGCATGGCTGTGGGAGGAACCTGTTGGCTTTGACTGTATAATTTATAAGCCACAACATGGATGAAGAAGGTAAAGGGGGGGGGGGGGGTCGTGCCACGAAAGACCAGTCCTCTGGATCTTTAGAAGTTGGCCATTACCTTTTCAAAGTGTCCCCGGTGACACTGATGGCAGGAAGTGTCTGTGTAAAGCGGGTTTGATGTTTAACTCTTCAGGGGTGGTTAGCCCCAGCGCTCAGCCCCCAACGCTGCAGCTCTCCTTCCCCTTCTCTCTCCGGCCCCGTCAGCTCCTACCTCTGGCAGTGTGACCAGTGGGAACGAGAGGAACAATACTGCGTTTGTGTACCGCTCTACACTTGGCCTGCTGCTAAACAAATGTTCGGAGGAATTCTGGTGGCTGGCCATGCCCCTGGACCCAGGCTGATCCCACAGTGACTTCATAAACATTCTCTGGGGCGATCAAAAGAACAAATCAGCCTTTATAGGGAGCTATATGGTAATGGAATTATTTCCAGACCAATTAAAGTTTACTTTTCTCTCCCCCTGCCCCCATGCTGACCATTTATTTTGCTCCTGTTGCATAAAGGGATTGTTCTGTTGCCCACGGCAGAAACATGCATTTTTGGGGACAGGCAGGATTTACAACGGGTGGAGTGATGACAGCGTGACGAGTCTAGTTTATGCAATTTTCTCTGCTTGTAATTGCCAGTGATGATGTGGTACAGGGTGGTTTCCACACGTCCTGCCCTAAATAACTTGTTTGGTTTTATGGCCAGGTGACATGGATCCGCACCCAGACTTCTGGTCCACATGGCCCTGAGGTGACTAGTGAAAGGATACACACCAAAATGATAAAACTCCACATCAGCTTGTCTTTCCGTGAATATCTTAAATGAATGTTTCTTATAGTGTGTTACTCTTTGATTTTTAAAAAATGGTGACATTGAGGAGACTCTGATTTGAAAATCTGGGTGTTATAGTTGAACCAGCATCCAAACTGGAATAATCTTATCTGACTGCAGATTTAAACAGGACACACACATATTTTCCCCTCACCTGCTAACACCTACCACTGTGTGTACTTCATTCAGATTATTTTTCACCAAGTTGGCCAGACCTCGACTTGGCCCAGCACCTTTCTGCTTTTTATCTCCACCCACTGATGGAGCCCGCCATTGAAACAACCTGAATGCTGCCCTCACCCCTCCCCAGCCTTTTCTCTGTGTCTCTTTACTGTGCGCCTGCACAGCTTGGCAGAGTTCCAAGAACAGTGTTTGTCTGATCAGCACTGCAACCCCACCCCCTTTTATTGGTGTGTGTGTGGAGGGACAGTGAGTGAGTGTATAGGTTGTTTTTTTTTTTTTTTGTTGTTGTTGTTGTGTATGTGTGCAGGACTGTTTTTCAGGCAGCTAGAAGGAGGTGTGGCTGGAAATTTATGGCAACTTAAATTGCCAAAAAAGGTTTCTTTGCTGGGTTTCTGCTTTAGAGTTACAAATTGTGTGGAACATTGTGGAAGTACAAGCCTGTGTAGACGGTGTCAGATGACTTGCATTTAGAGCAGTCCAAGCTGTTGATGGGAAATAAACTCTCCTGGTAGAATCATGAGTACAAAAGATGAGCAGATGTTTTCAACATTATGTGAGTCCTCAATTGTACATTCATAGTAACAATCCTCTGGTATAAAGAAGGAAAAGATGCTAGTCACAACTCCAAAGATCCGCTTCATGAAACATCATCACTGAGCTTGTGATTCTGTTGCATAAAGGTTAAAGATCAGGCTGATGGCTGATGAATCCAGCAACAACAATACGAGTAGAGATGCACTGATCAATCGGCAGAGATCAGAAGTGGCTGGTCTCTAGCTAATTTCCCCTTCGATGACAGCTGTACAGGGGGTGAATTTCATTTTATAACTCATCCTCTAAAAGCTACCCAGTATTTAAGGGCATGGCTGCATCTAGGGAGCTGCACTAATGCTCCTCCTTTGCCCATTTTTTTGGACATAAATGGAACTTGGAATTGGCCAAGAAAACCGCATCTGTAGTTCTGAGTTTACTACAGCTCTGATTCGTGCCTGCGACTAGCTTCCTCTCCATAGCAACAGTGGCTGAGGCTGGAGGGTAGGGAGGTGTTTGGAGCATTCTGCCACACCAAGCTGACAGGGGAGCAAACAAGATTTTTCAGTATGCTCTGGTTGTAATCAAAAACCAGTGTATGTAGAAAATCTTGAAATGGGAATTTACACTGGGGAAAAGTACTTCTTGAACCAGAGATACCTCTCATTTCCCAGGTCTCTACATGATTCAGGGAACAGAGGTTACGGATGTGATGATTTAAACGTCCACTTCATCCTCTGCTCTCTCATAACCCCTGTACCCCCCTCCTAAGCTTCTGTACCCAGAGCCCAGCTGCTCTGCTGGGTAGGACCTTTCCATTCCCTTTTGTCCAGGCCACTGACCTCCTAGCGCACTGGGGAGCGCACCTCATCAGGCCCTGGCCAATATTTGCAAGCTTAAAGTGGACATTGTTGGAGCAGTGAGTCCCCTTCACCCGGGCAACCAGGCCCCTTTGAGCCCTTACCCTTCA
>NW_018128197.1:122500-157202 GCF_001952655.1 Monopterus albus | reverse complement strand
CCTCCCACTCTTCTTCTTTTCCCCCTTGCCGTGGAACTGGAAGGAAGCTTGAGAGACAGCATGTCGTTTTGTGCTCATTGCTTGGTTGTGCTGCTGGTGGCCGACTTCCTACGGTGCACCAAAGCTCCCATTCACTTTTTTTCCCTCTTTTATTTTGACCTTCTCCAGGGAATGAACCCCTGTTTGATCACATCAGGGGGGAAAGAGAGAGATCAGTAGTGGTTTTGACATTCCCAGTAGCTTTTGACAGTCTATGTGCTGCTGATCAGTTTGCCTGCCATCAGCAAGTGGTCTCTTTTGAATTTCTCCTTTTTCTTTTATGTTTTTCAGGTCAACGATTGTGAAGCCTTTTGATTAGAATGTGTGGGAAGAGCTTAGCAGGACCACTGCATCATTTGTAATTTTCCCCCTTTTCTCTTGATTCTACTTTTTTTTTTTTTTTTTTTTTTGAAGCTTGTGTTGATTGCTTTTTCAAAATGTCAACTTCTGTGATCATATCGGCACAAAAACAGGTGCTGTCAAGTGAAAGAGAGAATGTGTGTAGACACATGTATCACCTCGACAGTCTCTTTGTGGTGATATTTTGACAACTGGAAGAGCAGATGCAAGTAGTGCAACGTTGGTGAGAACTGTAGTAGTTTATTCAAGAGCTGAACACTGCACTTTGATATACTGTTCTTTTTGCTACCCATAATCATTCTGAGAGTGTCTTCCTCCCTTCGGATCTGCAAGGTTTGAGCATATTTGAGAAAGCTCACAAGGTTTTGGGTTTGACCACTTTACATTCAGTGGAGGCCATGTCTGAAAAGAAGCAGAATTTATAAAAGGCTTAAAGGAGAAGGCCTCAGGAATCTTGTTTTATTTATGCCAAAAATGCCTGGCAACAATTAACCAACCACAACCACTCTGAATGTCAATTTAGGTCATTTTCTACCCTCACAAAAGGCCTGGACTTGGAACCCATGAAGCAGAAAAAAGCTGATGTAATGGGTTTAAGAAACTCTCCAAGGGGAGTCAAACCTCACCCACATATCCAAAAGCCCCCACCCCCCAAGTCCAAAACCCGCCTCTTAGCTGCTCTTCAAACTTCTCACCACTTTTGGTCACCACCACCTGAACATGGTCATCTCGATCCCCAAGAACAGCAGGTTTGAACCCTTAGCGGGAAAAGTTTGAGCAAGGTAGCAGGTTGTGATTGTAGCCAAAAACGGAGAGAAAAGGTTTATGATTCGCTGATTTAGAGTTTAGGGTGGGGGAAGGGAGCAGGAGATGAAGGCAAAGGGGTGAGGAAGAAAAAGAAAGAAGGGAGGGGGGTAAAGAAAAGAAATCCCAGCCTTGGCACACACACAAACTCTGTGGAGCGCAAAGCACAAAAGAAACCTGTAACGCCTCCAGATTCCTTCTAGTCGAGAATCAAAGACATGCTTTGCTTTAGAAAAAGAGACTTGTGGGTAAGATAGGACTGAGTGAGCCAGTGAACCCAGCTCTGGCTCAGTTGGGTGCTGCGAGTTAATCTCTCAAATAGGATTTCCCCCCCTTCTACTGCTCCACCTCCTCCCTCTCTTTGGGGATATCGATATTACTGTGTACCTCTGAATAGAGGGACTTGTCTAACCTGATCACTGGTCAGACGAAGTGTATGGAGAGGCTCCACAAACACATGCAGAGATGACTGCTGAGATAAACCTGCCCACTTTGGTAAATTGCTTTAAATGGAGACTTTAGATGGACACTATCAAATTAAAAAATGCTACATTCTGTTGATGTTAAAACTTTTATTTCAGAATTAAAGGATAAGTCTGGTCCTTTTCTTTATTATTAGTATTTTCAGCAGTCTCCATACAGAGACTAAATACAGTGAGTTCCCTCTACTCACGGTTTACGTCTTTCAGCTCTCAGTCTTGGATCAAGTTGTTCATCTGTGCGATAGATCTTCGTTGTTTAAAGATGATGAAAAACACACTAGGGAAACACACCACTGCACTGGGTGCCACTTTTTACATAATGAAACACCAATCTCACTTATGCTGCCCCAAAGTCTCCTAGCGGCCATAATTTTCTGAAGTTAGCACAAGTCAGAGTCAACTGCGAATCTTGTGTGAGCTCTCAACTTTTACGTTCCACTACCTGCTCATGTTCAGGTCTGGGGTTTGCTAATGAAGAAATGTATCACCCAGTACAGTGGTGTGGTTCCCTGGCATCTTTAATCATTTTTGAACAACAACGGAAGGCGAACAAGCTAATCTAGGACTGATGCACCGACAGATGTTGGCTTTAGTCTCTGTATCGGAAGTGTTGAAAATACTATTAATATAAAAAATGACCAGTCTTATCCTTTAAAGCTTGTGTTGAGTCTTGACTCTAGTCTAGTCTTTACAGTTTACAGTCACAAAAGCCTTCAAAAGTTTCTTCTATGCTTTTTTTTCCCATGTGACTAAAGGACCTGCTAATAGATTTATGAGAAATTCTGTTGACTCATTCTCTGTTCCGCCGCTAATCAGAATCAGAATCTGATTTATTGGCCAGGTGTGTCGGACACACAAGAAATTTGACTCTGGTACATCGGCTCTCAATGTGCATGTACATATCCCCATACAAGGGGCAAGTAAACCGTAAACCAGCATAAGGCTGTGTAATATAACAAAATAAGCAGTATTAGCAGCAACAAACTGTGCAAACAATGCAAAATAAGCAGTATAAACAGGCAGTAAACAATGCAGACAGACAAGGAATGCTTATTGAAACGAGATAAATAGGAATAAAAACAAAGTACTTAAGAACTAGAGACCTGTACAAGTCTGTATAATCTGTACAATGTATAATCAACTAATCATATCAGTAGAATATGTCTATAAAAGAGCCTAACTGATATTTTAATTTCAGATATTTGAGTTCATAAAATCTGATGTGCATACTGTTTAATATGAACTCATAACAAAGACACATTTTTGATGAGTCCATTAAATTTAGTTAATGCATTGTGACCAAGATACACAATGAACAGAAGATCTTACATTTGAAAAATAAATCTGTTTGGTGGACAACCTGTTTCTAAATGACCTCAAATAGCCTTGTTTTTTTGTTTTTTTTTGTAATGCAGTTTCTTATTTATTGCTAGTAAAATATAGCTGCTGGTGCTCCTGTTTTTGCAGCTCAAGGTCTTGCATTAAGTAATATAAGTAGGAAGTCAAATGATGACGCTCTTTTGTTCACGATAACTACCCTGAATTTCATCTTGTTCCACGTTTCTCCATTACATTTTTCCTCGAAATTTCCCAAATTTGATTCATTCACATTTTCATTTCCTCTGGAATATCATTAGTTCTTCCAAAGGGCTTGAGCTCCTGGATCAAGCGTTCCTCCTGTTTCCCCCCTCCAGGTTGTCATGAAGAGTGATCGTGCAACCATTCACAGAAACGAGAGCGAGTGAAAGAAGGGGGGGGCAGGAAAAAGCCGACACAAGTGAGCCAAGAAAAGACTTGGGAAAGTGTCAGGGGCTGATTCTGTGTGTGCCGGATTTCACAAGGAAAATCAATCTCTCATCCCTCCCACCTCCCCCACTTATTCCTCTGTGTTTTCTTTAAAGGTCGGTACATTTGAAACTAACTCATGAGGTTAATTGGTGGTGACACTAAACGCATTCCACATGTGGTCTAATGGTGCCCACACTCTTCTTCTCCTTCCCCTGAGTACAGAGTGACCTTAGCTAGCCAGCCCGGAAATGATGTAGATGAGCACTTCCTTTGGTGTAGTTGGAGCCCCTGTAAGTGTTTCCTAAACAAAACAAGTCAGAGGTGCTTGAAATCTGAAACTAGCGCTAATGCTGGCTGCTGCTCCACCTTGCCTCCCTCCCTCTCTCAACCCTGTGGTCAGAGGGAAAGCAGAGGTAAGGGGATGGGGTGGCTCTAACTGTACAAAACCCACAGTCTGTGCACACATCTATTTAAGCATGTGAACATGTGCATGTACTGTTCACATTCCTCTCAACTCTTGCTGGCGGGGAGCTGCTATCATCAGTAAACACAGCATGCAGTGCAAGCCAATGTTCTGGTTAGCCTAGCCTGGTCTAGCCAAGCCCTGATAGACACCAGCATGCATGGCCAAAATGCTTGTTTGTGCAGTTGTTGTGTGGAAGGTCGCCTGCTACGTTAAGAGTGTGAGGACAAAATGAACTTGACCTTTACAGAAAGCCCTGTCTGTCTCCCCCCTGGGGAGTGGCTGGATTACAACACTCCTGCTGTAACTGTCACACATACACACATATGCATATATATCTGTGTGAAAGTCCACAGTCACTCTGATTTCATATTTCGGCTCTCCACTTTAATAAGCCAGGAGGACCGCTGTGCATATTTGGCATGTGGCTGTGGTCATCTGAAGTGTTTGCCATTCCCTTAAGCTAATGTCTCAAAGTATCTGGGTGTAGGTGGAGCAGCTTTTGATTAAGGGCCAGCTGCTTGCCTTGGACATGTTTGATCTCCACATGCTTCAAATCTAAATACTAATATTTCACATGGAATCTGGCCGCACTGAAATAGTCTGTTGTTCCAGGTGACAAGTGACTGTGCTGAAGAAAATGCTGGCCAATTATTCTGTTATCATCTACTGACTTTCTGCCAAAATTTATACTGATATTTGGTACTGATTTCAACCAGCCATAGCTGAATTGCCATTTTATTGTGTAAATATGAGTGATGTATTAAATTCTTTAGAGGTGAAATAATTGATTCATTAGTTGATTGACAGAAAATTAGCTAAATGACTGCTCCTGTGTCATTTAGCGAAAATGCCAAAAATGGTTTGAGCTTGTCACTTATGAAATTTTGCTTTCTGTGTTAGACCAAATGTCTTTGTATTTAAAGTTGTCAGGCATTTTTTTTTTGAAAATTTCTGACATTACAAGCTGTTTTCAGACATGAACTCCATACTATATTCACAGAATCGGGTCTTGCCTTTGTCCAGAGTTGCCCTTTCACACATGGCACACAACAGGAGGTTGTCTGTGTTGGATGCATTCTCATCTTTTGGAAATGCTCGGTCTATGTGCAGGGGGACGCCTTGGTAGAGCGAGCAGGAAGTGGGACATGGCACGTTTAAGTAGCCAGTTTGTAATTTGTCATAAACAACAGAGTTGCTTGCTGTACCTTAAACGCGTCTACTAATTCTGGCTCTGGCTCTTACCCATAGAAGAATCTTGTCATGCCTCCAGTTGGATATTTTAGTTGGTGTCTTCATTTCAAACAACGTTTTTTTGTACTCTGAAGCCGGCAGGGCAAAGTCCGCTTAATGTCTGGGTCAACTGATTCAGACATTTGCATTCTCACATATGGTACCTCTGGATAATGTCTAGAGAATTTCAGGGTTACAGTGCATATGTGAAAAGGGCTATACACTAAAAGTTAAATCAATTCATCAATAAATTGATCTGCTGATTGTAATCAAAATAATCATTAGTTACAGCCCCAGAATACTTAGTAAAGGGAACTTCTTCCCATTTGCTAAATGTTTTTGGATGAGGAAGTGCAAATCAGCGGTCGCTTTTACACTGAGATCCTGTACTACTGCCGTTCCAAAGAGTCGCTAATATCCCGCCCTTGTGCTGTTGATACAGATCAAGCTAAGGGCAGCACAATCGCAAGCCAGTCTGTGAAATCAGACAGCAGGCCAGTATTCTGCACCAGAGGTGCAACGCGACATCACTCTGCGTCAACTGTGATATAAATTTTGCAGCAGTAGTCTACAAGCCAAAATAACAACTGCAGATGTAGCTTTGTTGGCTCTTCGGGCATTTGTTTAGCTTCACGCAAAACTGGTTAGCATGTTTCTTGCTACTGTATGTGTGTGAATGTCATGAGTAATAGCTGCGATCAAAGTGTTCATGACATCAGGAATGCTTTGACCTACAAGTTGGAGAGAAGCCGAGAACAGTTCGAGGCGGAGTGGCGTGCAGACGTGATAGTGTCGCACACATGTGATGTCATCAAAAGGTAGCACTTGGTTCCAGACTGCCGGCTCACCCTTTCTACTCAGAGTGCATCTCCCCTTGTTTTGCCTCTGATACTACCGACCGGAAGCAGTCGGTTTCATTAGGAACCACAAAGGTTCCTATTTGAAACAACGGGGAGAGCACAATGAAAACATAACTTAGGAATATATCTTTCTCTTCTTCTCACCATCGCCCCCAACTTTGGGGTCTGGAGAAGTTTGCCATGTTGTCCACTCCACAGGGGCAGGGTGGGATGGAGCTGAGAGAGGGGGAGGATGGGCAATGTGGACCTCCGCTCTAATCCCACTCCTGTGGCCCCAGCAGCAGCAGCAGCAGCGTGCACCACATTCCACAACCTCGAAGGCTTTCTGGGCAGGGAGGGAGGGCGAGCAGCATTCTTCCATGGCCGGGGCCATCAAAGACACCACGCAACATCAAAGGCCACTCAGTGCCTAGGTGTTGATGACTGCAATCCTCCCCTCAGTCCACTTTTAGCAACCTCAAGCCCTCTGCCCTCTAACACACGCACACATAAAGAGTGAGCTGAATGCACCAGGTATGTGCAACCCCCAGCCTCCCTCCTTCCTCCCTGGATGCACCAGCCGTTCAGCAGCAGCATTAATCATAGCTCATTAAGTAATGATATTGACTTTTGTGCGAGGGTGGAGGAGGAGCGCGACGAGATGGGGTGGGGGGCGCCACAGATTATTGGGACGTGCTGGCAGTGGATATAATGTAGCTGCAAGTTGTTTAATAAAGTGCTTAGTGTTGAACTGATTAGTCAGTGGACAGAAACATGTTGATAAAGGATTTAAAATTATTTTTCAAGTAAAAATACAAAACATTTTCAGCTTCTGAAAAATGAAGATTGATGCTTTTGTCTGCTTTAAAGTCCAATTAAAAATTCTGTTTAAAAATCAGTAACTTTGAGGGTTAGGGTTTACATCAGATAAAAAGCATATTGAAGATGGGATCCTGTGCTTTGGAAACTTGTCTTGGGCATGTTTTTTTTTTTTTTTATACATTTTATAGACTAAATTAATTAGTTAATAGCTTAAAACCTTTTAGAGCGAAGTTGAGTTGCCTATTTCAATTTGAAATCCTGAGAGGGGTATGTTGGGGAGAGAGGATGTGTACTTGCGTCACTGCTGTTGTGTGCTGTGTAGAATAGTTTTTTTAATGAGCCCCACTTTCTGTTGCTTGTTCATCATTTTAATTCTCAGTGGCACCTTGATGCTGACAAAGTTATGCATGTGTTCACCTACTTTTGTAATTGTCCTCATAAGGACAGCAGCTTCTGGCACACTGAGGCAATGTTTGCTTGCTTGTTATTTTATTTTTGCACATAGATGCTGTGATCGCTTCAGGGAAGCGGGGGCAGTTTTGTGTATGTGTGTCCCCTGTTCCAAAATGGTGGCGTCCAGCTCAGTAGTGACCCCTGAACTTTGTCGGTCTGTCCTTTGTTCACATCCTTCTGGGTTTTAAAGACTGAAGAGGTGAAAGTGACACCAGGGAGACTTTTGAGTGTGCGCACACACACACACACACACACACACACACACACACCACTGATGGTTTCGGAATGCACTCGCAGAGAGTTAATAGAGTCACAAGCCTGGTGCCCTGCTCAGTGTTAAATCTGTCAACCCCAGAGCCTTGTGCTACATATCAGGACATTTACATGATATTAAATGTCCTCTGCCAGCATCCTCTGCTCACACTGAAACTATGACACTTGTTTGCTTTGCCCGTTGCTATGAAGAGGTGTGGAGGTGATTTTCAGGGGAGGTTAAAGAGGGGACAGCGAGTGGCGTGGGGGGCGGATTGATGCCTGCACGAAGGCTCGCATCACAAAGCTGGCCTAGGACACGCCCTTGACTTTAAGAAAAGCTTTCTTACTGATGCTAAGACTAAAATAACTGAGCTATTGTCTCCAATTGTATGATACACTTCATTAATGATAATCACCTTTATTGGCCAAGTATGTTACACACAAGGAATTTGTTTCCAGTACAGAACCAATGGCATCTGTGGTGCCAATTCATCCGATGGCTCTAACCATCGGGGGCAACGGGGGGTTCAGTGTCTTGCCCAAGGACACTTCAACTCGAACCTCCAGCCCTCTGGTTGGGAGACGACCGCTCTAGCCACTGAACCACAGTCGCACCCCCCCAGTTCCACCCCGACAGTTCACATGTCTGAAATAGAGTGAAGTTAATTGTCCACATTTCAAAAATGTAATTGAAGCTCTGACTTTGACAAGGCCCTCCTTACAGTTCCAAACATTTTTTATTACAGTCCTCATTCCTCCTTTATGTTAATTTGGACCGCCAAAATAAAAGATGGATGCCACGCTAGCTTGGCTAATTGTTCCTTTAATCCCAGTGGAGACAACAAAAGGGAGGAAGTCTTCATTATTTGAGAGGAGAAGCAGAGGGATCCCTTTACGGTGATAATGTTACAGGAGGAGGAGTGTCAGCTCCACCTGTAGGGTCCTCCCAGCTGCTCCGCTGTAACCGGAGCTCGCTCCCTCTCTCCTCAAGGCTACCAGCTCCCTTTGAAGTTATTTCTAGTGCTGGGAAAGAGGGACAGAGAGTGACCAAGAGGGGCAAAGAGTGACAGGGAGTGAGAGGGGAGGTGTGTGTATGTAGTGTGTTACTGCATGCATTTATGTCTGAGAGTCTGTTTGTGCATGCTATACTTAGAAGGCTGCAATTCAAGACTCCTGCTCCTTTCTTGTGCTTGTTCTCCCCCCCCCCGTGAAGTCAGACAGTGAACAAGAAAATCCCCAGAAGATGCACAGTTTCGTTTAGAAATTGCTTAAAACATATTAAGCTCAAAATAAGTCATGAAGTTGTGTTATTTCTTAGTGAAAATGGGCCCACCCAATACCTGCATTGACAGCTTGTCAGTGCAGAAAACTGATGGAACATCTTAAGCAGCAGTGCAGTGTTGATGGGATTCCTCTACAGAAAAATGGGAATATTTCCAACGTTCTTTTCTCCAAAAATGGTTTAGTTCTGTAAACTACGTGAATTTTTGAGTTTAATCTAAGTGTTCATTTAGTATGTATACAGTAGGGTTACCTAACGTGGCTCTAAAATCTACAGTGGGTACGGAAAGTATTCAGACCCCCTTAAATTTTTCACTCTGTAATATTGCAGCCATATGCTAAAATCATTTAAGGTCATTTTTTTCCTCATTAATGTACACACAGCACCCCATATTGACAGAAAAACACAGAATTCTTGACATTTTTGCAGATTTATTAAAAAAGAACAAACTGAAATATCACATGGTCATAAGTATTCAGACCCTTTGCCCTCCTGTCACAGACATAAGTATGGGAGCGAAGGTCAGACATCCTCCCATTTCTTCCTCCAGCACTTCATGAATGAAATCCCTCCCTGCTGAGCGGTGAGTCCCGGATATCGTTTAGATTAAGTCTGCAGTCCTCCATGTATTCTCACTTGTGTTTGTTTTATAATTGATTTATTCATCCACTTTTCTTTCAATAATAAACTATTTAATGTGCAATTCCTGTGAGTTCCTGTGATGAAAGATTCATACTGTCGATTTTTAGTTTTCACCTACACTTTAAAAGTCTTCATCTGAAAGCACTGGTTTGGTTGGCGCAGTAAAAACAACATTTTCCTGTCTGGTTTTCTAATATAAAATATGAAGAATATTTAATTTGACTGATGAGGGTCATTATTATAAAGATAGTGTTTTTGTTTGTTTGGTAAGTACATGTTAAGTACATCTTGTCAGTCAGAATGAAATATCCTGATGTAGAGTACTTTGAAAAGTGCACTCATATGTCATCATAAACCACATTATTATGATTTACCATTTAGATTCATTCTGAAGATGTTAGATATTACCAGGCATCTGAGGAAAAGTACAACCGGGTCATGTACAAACAAATGTTTTCTTTTTCACAGATTTGACACCACATAAAAAAGAAGACAGTTAAAAAAAGGGGAAGTGGCAAATTTACTGAATCTCAAAACTCAAAACTGCTTTGTGTGGTCACACAGCTTTCTCCTTCCCATTTTTATTCAACCACCAAACCTACAACTGCTTTTAAGAGAAGCACATTAAATCACATTTTTGACCATCTTTCCCACATTTTCACACCGACTCATCTATCTGGGTGAAACAGACCAAAATGCCACTGAAGCAAAATGACATGTTAAACATGACGACCAACGTTTACCATCCAACCTGACAGCACTGGAGAGGATCTGCAAGGAGGAATGGCAGAGTATCCCCAAATGCAGGTGTGAAAAACTTGTTGCATCATTCCCAAAAAGACTCATGGCTGTATTAGCTCAAAAGGGTGCTTCTACTAAATACTGAGCAAAGGGTCTGAATACTTATGACCATGTGATATTTCAGTTTTTCTTTTTTAATAAATCTGCAAAAATGTCAAATTCTGTGTTTTTCTGTCAATATGGGGTGCTGTGTGTACATTAATGAGGAAAAAAATGAACTTAAATGATTTTAGCATATGGCTGCAATATTACAAAGAGTGAAAAATTTAAGGGGGTCTGAATACTTTCCGTACCCACTGTATTTGGTCTAATTGACCTAATCAGACTTGACACATTCTAAAACCAGTGTTACCTCCCCACTGTCTGCAGTCAAGGACACTTGCTGTAAATCCTCCTGGTGAGGTCTGTGTGTCTGTTCCAAATCTGGAGCAGCACAGAGCCTGAACTAAAATGACACGCTAAAGAAAGACACCTTGTCCTTGCCTGCTTCACTGCTTTTTAAAATATTTATTTATTTATCTATCGATCTGTCTATCCCTCTATCAATCTTTCTGTCTGTCTGACATGCCATCAGCTTCATGTCTGAATGAACACCCTGGCCACTTTTCTGTAAAAATTTTACTAGGTCGCACCTAGTAACATTTACGTGACCATGGATCTCTCCATCACAGTCGTGGATATGTCTGAATGAAGCTGTGAGGAACATTAATGTAAAAGTGACCTACTGACAGAAAGCTGTTGCTTTAACAGAGTGATGATGTCGGGAATGTTGCGTATTCCATCTCTGAAAAGGTCTGTGGGCCAGTGGAGGTTGTGTAATGAAATGGAGGAGATGTGAGGGGATGGACAGCTAGAGGAGGCATTCCACATGAACACATGGCAACAAGACCTGGGCAAAGCTGACCTTTGACCCACCGTATGCACTTATAAGAACAAACATGCAATTAGGAATGAAAGTTTACACCTCATGGATGTTGTTTGTTTTTGTAATGTGTAAATCAGTGTTTGTGTTATTACTGGGAGCAACTTACTAGAGTGTATCTTTGTATTATGTAGCAGCTCATGGGACTAGCTCGTAGGTTGGACAGCCAAACATTCATTAAAATGTTTGTATGTGCTAAAGTACTTTTCTCTCAAACTTTAAATTAGGATGAACCTTTCACCCACAACAACTGCAGCTCATATAAATGCTCACCTCATCTGTTTCACTTTTCATATGTCTATTGTGGGCGTGATGAGCATGCGCTGCTGGCAGAGAGAAGTCATTTGTGTCCTTATTACCAAGAGCTGGTGCGTTTGTATGTGTGGACATATACAGAAGAGGGTTGCGAGGTTAGGGTAGGCACCAGCAGGTTTGTAATTGGTTTAAGCATGCTCCCATGTCTGCCCTGCAGGGCACAGGGGGATGGCCTGTTGTCAGGGAGGGTGCAGCAGGGTGGCTGGTGGAGGAGCTGGTGCTAACACAGTGTTGACATGATAGTTTATGTTTTAGCCACGAGTTTTATGCTTGTTTACCAGATGTTACATAATGAAGCACCTTTGTTATATGCTGGTTTGAATAAAGCACCTAGGTAGAACTTTAGGCTTATTAATATGGTGTTATTATTGTTTTTGATGCTTATGACATTTACTGACGTGGTTTTGGGCATCACTCCCCTCACATTAGATTGCTGGGAGGTCTTTCCCAGAAAATAATCAGTCAATGAACAGAAAATAGATCATCATTACAAATGAAACTAATTGTTAGTTGCAAGATGTTAACTGTACATGTCACTACTAGTTAGCACATACAGATGAAACATTCTTTAGACATTTCTTTAGCAGGCTATATGATTTATATGCTGTATGGTGTCTTTTAAATATATGCACTGTCTGGTGGTGTGAATGACTGCAGGTGCATTAGAAGAATTTTTAAAGCTGTATCTCTGTTCCTAACGTTCAGTCCCAATCATCCTGTTACATACCGCTCTGTGCTGGCCTGCTGTGAGAGTTGTGACTGTTATGAGGCTCTGAGAGACACCGCAGGCCCCAGAGGAGACTTGGTCAGTGGGCAGTAATCAGACATACCCAGCCATCCCATTCCCTACATCCCACCACACAGCCGCCCACCACCTCTGTTGGCAAGCCTGGTGTGTTATTCCAGGAAGTTGACAATGCTGCCCCCACAGTGAGGGAGGTTGAAGCCCAGTACTGGGGGAGGGAGGGTCATTGGAGTGAGGTTCAAGGGTCAGCTAAATTACCCAGGTAGGTGGATGTGAGTTCACGATGACTGGACAGTCAGTGAGAGATGCCAGAGAGAGTTGCCCCTCGGTCAGCCATGTTTCAGTCTGCAGACACCTGTGCTCAAACAGTGAGACACGTAAACACATGCATGGCGCTGGAGAAGCAGGTTGGTGTGAGGATTGGCCCCGTGCCCAGGTTTTTCTTCTTCTAGATTTTGTGTGCATGTGAAATGGGTGCCAGCTCTTCGTCCAAAATTCATAAAAGAAATGTATGAACAACAGATTTGTCCAGTTAATCGTTTGTCAAAAAGAACATCTTGTTAAAACTGTCTTTGACTGGCACCCATTTCAGACAACAAGGCAGCTTTGATGGTTGCAACAGAAACACGGTGTTGGAACTGAGTTCTGGGTAAAATACTGGTGCTTGAGATGTCTTAAAGGATTTCTTTGAGTTGATGTTTGAAAGACATATATGCAAGTCTGTAGCTGAATCCTGTATGGATCAGTTTAGCTCAGGGATCTTCCTGCTCTCCAATCCACCTACTTGCCTTTGATGTTTTCAGCTCCTGGTGTGTTGTAGCAAGGATGCCTTATTGTAATGCAAAGCACATTAAGTGTGACATTTCAGCAATTGCATATCTTTAAATAGACATGCACTTCAGCAACTTCTTTTAGAATTTTAGATTTTGGTAATCCTTTTGAAATTTCTGCTTTGTCAGAAGGAAACTTGTTGTTTAAGCTTTGTGGATGTTTCATGTGCAAACCCAGATGTTTTGATTACTTAGAAAAATTTCAGATCTATTCTGAAGAAAACAAACTTGCTGATTGTTCATTTTTAATGGCCACCTTTACGAGTTTTCATGTTGAAGTGAAAGTGAGGATAGAATTAGTAAAATGCACATCCAACACTGATGAGCCACTCAAAGAGGAAGTGAATCTTTTCTTGAAAGAGTTCTGGGATACTGCACGGTCAATTGGCAGGGACGTCAGCATGTGGGATGCATGAGAAATTGGGACATGTAAAGACCTATGTGACTGACAAATGGCAAGGCTTGTGGGGTGCTTCCAGTCTATGGTGGTCTGAGGAGGGCCAAACCATCAACCGGGTATTGGGGGGGATGGGCTGGAGCAAGTCTGATACACAGTGACTCCAACTTGTGCATCCTGATTGGGCTGCAGGTTCTGCCTCATGCTACCAGTAGTGACAAGGACACTAGCAAAACACAAAACATGAGAAGAATCAGTCAGGAAGGATAAGGAGAGAGCATTTGTCTGTGGCCACCACATGCAAAACCATTCCCTCTTTGGGGTTTGTCTTGCTGTTGCCTCTCCATTGCACCTATTGTCTCTTTCATTTGCACCAAAGCTGGTGAAACTGATTCACAGTCACCTTTGCTTCCTAAATGGACAGATTGATGTCCCATGACTTGATGTTATACTCTGATGATTAAGAGTTCTCTTAATTTTTTGAACAGTGTAGTACTAAGAAGATGTTGTCACTTCAGGTGGTTTGCAGAAATGCATTGGGGTTTGCAGGGGGTGTGGCCAGCTTGAGTGAGAGGTTGCGCTCAAATCCCCGCCAGGATTTCACTGAGAGTGTCTCCTGTGTAATTGGATATTCACGTGAGAGGCTGCCACCCCCAGGGGCAAGACATGTAGGGCAGAGCCATCCCCTTGTGCCACTGTGGGGGTGCTGGATGCCTTCACCCAAAAACCCTGTGGATGTAGGAGTAGACCTAAGTGGAACAACTGAGTGATTCCAGTGGGTTGAGCTTATGTGAGAGCTGGGGCCCAACAGGGAGAGCTAGCAGTTTGAACACAAGAGGAGACAGACTGTCATTTTTGTGTGTGCAAGAGAAGGCATATTTGCATACGTACTTAATGCTTGTGTGTGTGCACGGCCAGTAGTTGTGACCCACTTCACTAGATCCCCATGTCTCATTTTTTTCCTTTGCTCCCCCATCCCCACATCCATCAGTGCATATCAACACCTGACACAAAGGAAAAATCCCTGTGGTGGAGATAATGGTGCAGTGGCCAGTCTGTAAAATAACAACATGCTCCACATCAACAGCACTGCCCCATTTGGAGCACAGGAGCCCCCGCACAATGGCCTAGTGTTCAGGACTCTGGCGCAGGCGGGGCTGCTCGCTACCATCCAAGCTGTTAGACAAGGAGAGAGAGGTCATAATCACACAGCAAGCAGTGTGACACAGATTTAAATACCCTCCTACACCGGCTCTCTCTGCTTCCTCCCTAACAACATGCTCACAGGGCATCTCACGTGGAATTCAAAGTGTTACCACAGGATGTAAAGTTTGCAACAGTCATGGTTTGCAGAGTGATATGTGGGAAGGGCAGGTAGGGATGTACAGGTTGAATGAAAACCTGACTAGGTTACACTCTTTTATCTTTGTCTTTCTTTTCATCCTCCGAAGGCTGAGAGGGTGTGCACGCTCTGAAATGATCATGCCAACTGTGGATGTAATGTATACCTGTGCCGCCTCCCTGCTCCTGCCAGCCCAAGGCTAACATATATCAAACAGTCATCCAGGGCACAGCAGCCTTTCCCTTACCTGTTTACAAGAGAAAAAGCATCTGTCAGAAAATGCCCAGTGGATCTATGAAGTGCAGGCGGACAAGGTGATTGCATCCTGTGGATTTGTGAAAAGGCATTTGAGTCAGAGTAGCAGTGGTGCTTTAGGAAGACCTCTTCACTCTTTATTCTTACTCTACTGCAAGAATGAGCCATTTTGTTTTGAAGGACAAGGTTTGTGATTGAAAATCAGAGCTTACTCTCTCACATTTCATCACCCTCCCATCCGCCTGTGTGGGAGGCGGATTCAAGGGTGAGTGTGCTTTTTTTCTAAAGGAGAAAGTCAGGATCTAAGAGGAAGTGTGAAGACTCTGCAAGTGTGTTTGTGTTTTGGGTCTGAAATGTTCTTCGATCTTAACATCCCTTACAGGAATATAATTTCTCCAATTCTGCATCTGCTGTTCGTGCCTGCACCTCAATTATTAAAACTGATACCAGTCTCTTCATCAGATTTCATCCCCAAGGCAAAAAGAACAAATACAAAACAGCACAGTGTCCACATTCCTTCGCTCTAGCCCTTTTCAGACATGGGATACGTAACATTGCTGGTTTCATCAGCCTGTTAAAGCAACGTCTTTCTTCATTCAGCCATAAGACAGCTGTGACAGAGACCCATGGTGCGAGTTCGCCATGATCTTGTGGATGCCTATACGTTATTTTGACTGCGTGCAGTTCAGACTTGCGCTGTGTTGAAAGTCATACATAACCGTTACTAGATCCGACCTAGTCAGATTGCCGTCGTGACCAGGGTGCTCATTCAAACATAAACCCAACACATTCAGGTGCCGTTAGATTAATGGAAAGGAGTGCATGTCTGTAAAGGGCTTATGATTCTTTCACACTCCCCCTGATCTGCATTTGACCCCCATAGTCGTAGCTAAGTTCTCTCCAAAAATTCCTTCATGTCATGGTCCTTGAGTCCTATGCCTTGTGACACTGAAGTGACTAGGCACATTACGAATATCTCTTCACTTGGTCTGCTGCACGACTAACCTGCTCCCAGCCTGATGAAGTGGGGTTCAAAGGTCAGGGGTCACCACAGGGACTAGGGTATCTTGGGTCATCAGCAGTGGCCCAGGGGCCAGAGTGGCCAAAGACTTGGCGCCTCAGTGCTGGCTGATTGAGGTGTTGTGGTCATTGGGTTAATAGGATAAGTGGCCTGCAGGTCAGTTTGGCCCAGTTCTAATGCTAATACAGGAGCTTGTCTTTCCTCTGTCTGAATCCAGGATTCTGGGGCTCCTTTTGGTTACAGTTTTAATCCAACCCTGTTTGAGCAGATCATTATTTTATCCCAGTGAATGGCTGACAGCTGCAGTTGTCCTCACCACTTTGCTGTCATTCCTATTTTTGGATTTGTATTTTTTACATTTTTTTTATTGCACAGTTCAGTTCAAGCAATCGCCTGCTGTGATTGCTAGTGTTGTTGCCTTCCCTTGTGACACAGACCACTCCCAGGAGGGCAGGCTAGCACATCTACAGGATTATTGATTAGACAACAGTGTCTAGCATCCTCCTGATGTCAAAATATGGAATACAAATTGGAGTTTTATGTCTGTTTTACATGTAGGTATTCTCCAGACTGCTTCACCATCTGCCCACAGTCAAGACGATTCCAAAATCAAATTGAAGTGCTTTGAGATAAATGCTTTAAGAGGAATGGTTCTGTTTGTTTGCAAGTAAGGAGGCTGCCTCCTTGTTCTTTTTTGAACCCCGGGAGTGAGTCAGTGTTTGTGATGTCTGCTATCCGTTAGCTTTAATCTTCTTAAAAAACACTTCTAGCCGCTGGCTCTGCAGAGCTTTTTTGGCACAGAGAACTGGGCCAATTTAGTGGCCTTAAGTGTAATTAGAGAACAACTCAAGATAGGCTGGTAGACACTGATCAGCCTGTGTGTGTGTGAGTGTGTGTCTGCAGCATCCACTTTTTATATTAATAAGAGAGCAGTGAAAGACTGGATGTACACTTAATGCACCTTTCATTAAGTAGAAATTCAGTGAAAATCTGCCTATTCAGTAGATCCATGAAAACACGTAAATCACTATCTGCTGCTATTCTTTGAGAGGTCAGGTGGAACGCTGTACTGTATGTGTGTTTGCTGCTCACAGCAAATACTTCAGAGATGTATAAAGCTTTTAAGCTCTTATGTATAATTATGGAAAATAGGTGACAAGTGGATTATAGTGTAAATTATGGTTCTTCTTCAGAAGAGAGAGATTAGTTCAGATTTAAAATAATTTCCACCACGCCAGCGATGCCAGGATCCTCAAACTTAAGGCATCATGTGGGCCAGTTTTTTAAATTTTTACGTTGAAGGGTGCATGTTAAGATCTCCCGTGGTCTCCATTGAGATTAACAGTAAATCATATACTTGTAGAACATATACTTATCTATCATGTCTGCCTTTTTTCCAGATGCATCCTTTGGGTTTATGTAATAATAACGATGAGGAGGACCTATATGAGTACGGCTGGGTTGGAGTGGTGAAGCTGGAACAACCTGAGCTGGATCCCAGTTGTCTCACCGTGCTGGGAAAGGTAAAGAACTGGATGTTTACTCTTTCAAGGTTCTGCACAGTGCCAACAGCTCAGAGGTTTGCTCACATAAGTTGCACATGCCATTTTTTGCCACTGATATACAGGAATTAATCTTCAGAAAACTAACATGGTAGTAAAGCTCCTGAAGCACAGTACGGCTAAAACAACAGCTTAAACTGAAAAACATCACACTCTGCAGACTACACGTATCATTTTGCATTCACGTGTAAAATATTATGCATGAAGCATGATATGCTTTAGGATGCAGCGGTAGGTGAGTCATGAAATGTCTTTGTTCTAAACATTCTAGAGCAAAGGGACCTGTATATAGACAGACAGACAGACCCTTTTAAGAATTCAGCTCTCATCTTTTGTAGTGACACAGACAATTCACAGAAGGGTGATTTTGTGTTATTTCGTTGATAACTCATTGGTGGAAGAATTGTGGGGTATGGTTAGGGGGTATAATGAGTCCCTCCCTTGTCTCTTGCTACCCCCATCCCCATCCTCCCCCCCTCCTCCCGACCCCTCTGGAGTCTCTGAGAGGTATTTTATCATGGTTTAATTAAGTGTTCCTCTTAATGGAATGTACCAACATTCCCTGGGGGATGGGGGAGCTGGCTGGCCATAGTCTCATTTATCCTGTGCATGCCCGGTGACAGAAAGAGAGCAGCCATTCATAATTTAAGGAGCCCTTGTGCTGCACAGACATGCTAATGGTGCACTTTCTTTGGTGTTGCTGCTACCTAGATGATGCATAACTATGCAGAGACCTGAAAAGTGACCTAAAGTGCGGCATTCAAACTCAGCTCAACTGTAGCTACGAATATGAGGTAGGGCAGTCGTCTTCTAACCAGCAAGTTGGTGGTTCGACTCCCGGTCTCCCCGCATGCCTAAGTGTCCCTGAGCAAGACACTGAACCCCAAATTGCTCCCGGTGGTTCGACTGGCGCCAGTGTGCGGCAGCCTCTCGTCATCGGTGTGTGAATGTGTGTGTGAATGGGTGAATGGTGTATAATCTCCTGTAAAGCGCTTTGGCCAGTGTAACACACTGTGAGAAAGCGCTATATAAAATACAGTCCAATATATTGTCATTAGGGCCGTACCTAATCATTTTAATAATTGATTAATCTGTTGATTAATCAATGTATTAAAAAGCATGCAGAAATCATTTTTCCACATTATGAAAACAAATGTGCATTCATTTAAAAAAGCTTTTGCAATGTTTCTATGCAGTGTTTTATTAAACAAGAGAAAAATGTAATTATTTGTGCTTTCTGTAAAGTGCACAGTAGGTCTTTAAAGTGTTAACAAAACATTTAAATGTTTATGATTTAAAGTAATGTGTTCATAAAACCATGCTAATGTAAAGGGCCAGTACAAACATGTCTGCTGCTGCTGCTGATGGTTAAAATTAATGAGTATGCCTGAAAAATCCTCAACACATTCACTCTTAGGCTGTGTACTCTGCACTGCGCCGTTAATGTTCCTGAGCACACCTACTGTATAAACTTAGTTTTGCTTATGTGTTGAATAGAACACTTGGCTGTTCACAGGTCTCATTTACATGAATGCAACACAAATGCATTTAGCACCTTTGCTAGCAGCCTGCACAGCCCACTGTAGCCACCTAGTCGCTGACCCAGCAGTCTCTCACACAGCTGCATGACTAGACCCTACTAATTGACAATTAAATTCATTTGCCAACCATTTTTTTTTTTGCCAGTTTAATTGGTTAGTTGTTGCTGCCCTAATTATCATCATCACTGGTTGCTTCACTCAGCAGTGAACGGTCTTCATGGTGGTCATGTTTGAGGAGCAGTTACAGTAGAAGTTCCAGTGGGAAAACAAGGAGGCTATATCTGGTTTAACTTGTTTCCCACTTCCACTACTTACTGTCATGGGAGCAGTATATCTGTTAGACTGATTCTCAGTGGTAGGTAGTGAATGTTTAGAGGGGAACTCCAATGAGGTTCAGATGCAGAATGTTGTGGATACATGGTATGTGGCTTGTTCAGTAGAGCTGTGCATTCACTCCGGGTCCCAGCAACCCACACCTTCCTTCAGTGGAACCCGTTAAAGCAGAGAGTTAATGAGCTGGTCGTGCTAAGGGACACTGTAACAAGGATAGCAGGAAGCTTGGCCTGTGACCTTTTGGGCTCAAACTAACCTCCATAACCTTTAGACCACTCATTTTCCCCCTTATCAGCCAGGACTATTATTAGAGTTGGGAAATCCTATTGTTGACAGACCCCCACCCAGGGTCCGAACACAGCTGGGTGCTTTGCGTTGGCACCACCTCTTTTGCCAGGCCAGACAGTGCAGTGTTTGCCCCTTGCAAGGATATCCACACTGCCCAGCCGGCCAGGCCGCCATGTCCAACCCCACTACAGATACTACACTCACTGTTACACACTTACCCTGCCTGGTGTGACCTCATGCTCAGCAGCCCCAGCACCCCTCCTTCCCTATCCGACTGGCCCCTGACTGAGCCTAAGAGCCCACCCCACTTTGTTACCACTTTGCCACCAACGTTGTGGTGGTCTTGTCTGCTCCAGTAGAGGATCGCAGTGAATGAATGAAATGGGATTGTAACAGAAAATATTCTGTTTACTCTAATCCATGTCTAAATATTAAGTGCCTGGGAACACAAGTCCTCCTGCTGTGCTTAGACACTGATCAACACACAGCACCAGACATTTCCACTCTATGTAAAGATGGCTGAATAAGGGGCTTGATTCCGTTTTCAGTCCCAATTGGCTGATAGATATGCAGATGGGTTCTAAAGCGAAAAGCATTTCAGAGACTAGCAATCATCTTTCACAAGCTAGAATCTCCACAACAGAACAATTGTGTACATTCTCTGCTGCTCTTTCCATAATTTCACACATAAATTCTCCATAGTGATCATCATTTAAAGTGCATTAACTACACTAAAAATTACAGCAATTAATTAATTACTTGTTTATATATCAGGGTTTTAAAAATTAATTTAACTTTTACAGTGTGATTATTTGTAGCTTAGAATTAGGAAACATGTTACTTAAAAACGGAACATGTTTAAGGGCATATCTTTATTCCTAATATCTGTTGACTTCTTTAAGTGTCTCTTGGATATTTTGGCCGGTGTGAAAGCCTTTGGTTGTCCAGCACCACATCTGAGATCAGACTCAGAGCAGCTGAATGGACCTGGGTGCACGCTCAGCTGACGGCACACCCGAGAGAGTTGTGTATGCCCCCAAAGTGCTGGCCCAGCTTAGATACCTCTGGGCCAGCCTGTCGTCCTCCACTGGTCAGGGTCTCTTTTTGGTTTTGAGCTCAAACGTCTTCTTAATTCATCAGCTGTGCACCCTTCTCCTTATACATTGTTCACTGAACAAGTAAGCATCCCACGCATCTTTGTTTTACTTCATTTCCACTACTGATGCTACTAAACATGGCAGCTCATTTGTTGTTCTCCACTCAGGTTTTTCTCCAGTTTGGAGTTTGTTGCTCCACTGTCTTCAGATTTTCATTGTAGCATTCCTGGCTTTCTCAGCTTCTCTTTTCCATTTCTGTGTGAGATTCCTGTGTGCGCACGGCCCTGCAGTCTCATGCTCTTTTATGGGCACTGGCAGGGTGCTAGCCTATGCTAATTAGTTATGACTGGCACACGCGTTCAACTTACGTACACATGGAATTCATTAATGTAAGAACACTGGTGCAAACAACTATGGTTTAAGAACACCTTAGGATCTTTCTTCAGAACAACCTACGAAGAAATTTAAGAAAACACGTCCCTGCTTGCATAAAAGAATGATGTTGGTGAATGCGGCTGAGTGCCACTGTCTTTGTCATCAGTACTAAATAATTCAGCTGAGTTACTCTGAGCTGGTGATTTCAGGCTGCTCTCCCTCACAGAGATGCTCTGACATCAGTAAATATTAGTGGAGGAAAAGCGCAGACCTCTGAAGTCCACATATAAAGCTCACCCAACTGGTGGCATGTCATATATATGTACACAGTTTTTTCCTGCAGTTCCTGTTGGGTTCCTGTGAGAGCTGCAGGTCTGTTGAACCTCTGACCTGTATGTGCCACAGCAGTAGCGCCTCCCCCAGCAGCAGGAAAACAATGAGCGAATCGGTTCCTATTGTAGCCTGCTGTGTTTGAGATGCTCTTTGAAGTAGTTTGCTTGTCTGAGTTATAAGGATGACACTCCACGCTGCCTTGGTGCTAGCAGAATGAGTAATCGCTTTTCTGTAGTTGCAGCTTCTCACAGATTAAGTCTCTGCTTACCCTCTGATGTTTTCAGATGTTGTAAATCATGGTCACACCTGTGCGCACACATATCTGTTCTCAAGATGAACTATTTATTGCAGTCAGTAATGTATTCTCAGTTGTCATTTTGACCCTTCTTTACACTGTCTTTCACACACATGCACTGCAATATTTGGCAGCTCCTCTGGAACATGTAATCGTGCCACTGGCTTTCATTGGTGGCCCAGGTTTTTGTCGCCATGCGAGCGAGAGATCTCTGCTTTGAAGTAAGATGCTGTTAGTCCAATGGCCACAGGGGGCTTTGGCATACTGGCTTTTCCCTTTTCATCCTGCCCGTGCTCTCATGACATTACCCCCAGCCCGGGCATCCAGGAAGGAAAGGAGGGAGGGCAGAAGAGTGGAGTGGTGGTGGCGAGTTGAGAGAGGAGAGGGATTTAGAGGACAGAAGTAAGAGAAAGTGGTTGGGGGCTTGACTTCTCAAAGAGATGACGAAGGCAAATGTGTCTGGTTTGGTAAGTGGGTGGCTGGGATTTGTGTCTCACTTTGTGCAGCAGAAAAATGTGACCCATCCTCCCACACAGCCCTGCAGCTTGTGTAAAGCGAGCCTCTTGGCTGGCATGGCATGTAAAACTCACTGGTATGTGCTTGTTGTGTGTGTGGCCTGGCGCTGCCCTTGACCAGCTCGTCTCTGAACCATGATCAGTTCCACCTTAAACACCAGCCAAAGACAACATTTCATTGCAGCGGAGCGCAACTGGCCAGAGACCGACCACTACAAAGCACTTAAAAATAACTAGAGCAACAAGAAATTTTTCAAGATCTTTATTGACGTCCTCCCAGAAATAAAGCTAGGTACTTTAAAGTTTTTGCCAGAGGCACACAACCATAAAAAGTGTATCCTGTGTGGGAAGCCCTGTCTTTAACACACACCACAGTTGCCATGGAGCAGTTTGAGCAGGCAGGGAAGTGTGTCTCCGTGCCTTTTTCTCCCGTGGCCCTCAAGTTGGGTCTGTGGGACGGCAGGCCAGAGCAAACAGCTGCTGCATCTTAGTGCTAAGTGGCTTTTGGACTCTTAACAGTGTCTGGCATTTCAGCCAGTGCAGAGAGGGTGTAGTGTGTGTGTGAGGGAGGAATGACGAGGATATAGATACACACAGGCTGTAAGGATGGTGTCTCTGTGTGTGTGTGTGTGTGTGTGTGTGTGTGTGTGTGTGTGTGTGTGCGCGCGCGCGCATTAAAAAGAAAGAACTGGCAACAGACAGATGAGTGTGATATTGCTGGCGACTGGCTCCGAGCCTGGGGCAGGGTGAGCTGCCCTGCACACTCAGGTGTGTGCTAGAGGTCATTGAGAGGCCATAGCAATGTCAGTTAGGTGTCATGCCACAGGGCTTGTTGTAAAGAAGCTTCAATGCTGGATTGAACTAGGGCTGGGAATCACCACTGATTCCTGAATCGATTAAAGTCCGATTCAGTGTCCCAGTTTGGTTTAGATTCAATATCGATCCATTTAGGTTTATTCCAGACATTCCAGACCTCTGCCTTTAAGTTTGACGGTGTCTTTAGTGGAGTAGCCTCTGCCATGTCAGGCAGCTGGAGCCAATCCCAGCCGATATTGGGCGAGAGGCGGGGTCCATCCTGGACAGGTCGCCAGTCTATCACAGGGCTGACATTAAGAGATGGACAGCCACACACACTCACACTCACCCCTACAGGCAATTTAGAGTCACCAGTCAACCTGAGCTGCATGTCTTTGGATTGTGGGAGGAAGCCGGAGCACCCAGAGAGAACCCACGCAGGCACAGGGAGAACATGCAGACTCCACACAGAAAGGCACCAGGTCGGTCGGGGTTTAAACCCGGAACCTTCTGGCTGTGAGGCAACAGCGCTAACCACTGTTCCACCATGCTGCCCACACAGGATCTAACAGTTAGCTATTAGCTGTTAGCCTAAGGAGCTCAATAGTTGGCATGTACCAGCGACAGATGGGAATGTGCGGACAAAACTGATTGCTGCTCTGCAGGTTTATGCTCATATAGTGGGGAGGCCATTTTAATAAATTGCTCTGACTGGCTTAGGTTTCACTTGGTTTTATTCATTTTATTTATTCATTAGGTTTTATTGCACATACAGTAGAGCATAGGTGTTGTCACCTCGATTAATATTCACTTGCTCCCCCTCTCTCCAACATGGCGTCTCAGCCGTCCATTGGAAAATCAATTTTTCTTTTTTTAAACCCAGTCCTAGATTGAACTAGCTGCATTTTGTCTATTTCCTATACAGCATGTTGGTCTTCATGGAAAGGCGTACTGGCTGATCAGTAGGTGTGTTTGTTGATGTCGCGCATTAGCTCATCCACTGTTTATCAGCCTGGATAAGAAGAACAACGGCTGGCAGATCAGCTAGTGTTTTGATGCACATGACTGAATGACTCACTGTCTGTCTCATCGCTCTCTACTTTCCTTTTTCATGCATATTCTTTATCTCTCTGCAGAGACAGTGAAGCAGAGAGCCTTCATAACAGAAAGAAAGAAAGGAAAATTGCGGTAGTTTTACAATCAGCAGTCTTCAGAGTGTGTTGGTAAATTGCAGTGAAGCTACAATAGCGATTGATTTACAACAGTGGCTTTTGTGTGATACAGCTGAAGTTTTTAAAAGAAATCTTTTCAAAGCAAGCCATAAAGATGCAGGATATTGATAAAAGTCATGGGGCATACTTCATTTCAATGGAGTGTGTAAAACTGAAAGTCAATTTCTGGTTGTTTAAATCAAGGCAGCTAACACTGGCAGCTATATTCTGGACTATAATGGAGGCTAGAGTTGTAGTAAATTCATAAACCTCTCTGCTTTGTCTGATATATAGCAAGCTGAGGTTTCACTTCTCTTTAAAGTGAATCCCCATCCACTAAATATGGAGGAATGTTTTTCAAATTAAAGGCTTCTACAAAGTATTTTAAGGGGTTGCAAATTTAAGTTTCCCACAAAACATTCCAAAAGTTTGAAGCACTCTCAGCTCTGACTTAGAATTCATATGATTTGAATTGTATCCACACAATGGCTCACAGGTCACCCAACAAGTTCCCAAATATTAGCTGCATTTACAGCTTCTGTGGTGTCATGTTGAGTTCAAATCAAGAGAACAAAATATAAAAAAAAGTTAAAGAACTGAAACAAAATGAATCAACATGCAGCTTAGCTAACCTCGCGGTGTTACAGGGTAAAATCCATAACCTGTAGCTTCCTTTCCACCTTCCTCTTGCTACAAACACACTGCAAAAACACTTGGAGGGAAGGGTAGAAAGAGAAACTGAAAAAGACAGGAGGGGTGGCAGGGAGAGGAGAAAAAAGCTTGTGAATTGAGGAGCACTTGGAGGCCTGCCTCTTGGGCTCCCCTTTCATGTTTGTGTACGCCTCAGCTTGCTGATATTATCTTGGCCGCTCATCCTGGCGGGGTGTCGGGAGGTTTTCACTGCGGCCAGGCAGGGCTCTCTCTCTCTCTCTCTCTCTCTCTCTCTCTCTCTCTCTCTCTCTGTTTCTGTGTGTCTCTCACCCCCCGTCTCTGAGGCTGTCTTGAAACTTCACCCGCTTTCCCATTTCAAACCACCCCGCCCCCCAAGAAAAAAAGTGGCTCTGCTAAATCACCGCTTCACCACGTTTCACGGTGCTCAGAGGCACCCAGGGTCCCACTGCGCTCGTTTCCATGGTCACTGGGAAGCTCCTTGTGTCATGTGGCTCAAAGTGAGCTGTCCCTGAGCCGAATTACCCAGCTTTCAATGGGAGGCCAAATGACCATTATTAGACTTCACAGCTCGAGCCCTATTTAAAGAGAGAAGAAAGGAGCCCTGGGGACTTAAGATGAGAGAACGATGGAGAGAGAGAGGGAGAAGGCGAGGGGAGAAAACAGAAAGAGGGGGAATGAGAGGAAAGAGAAGAAAGTGCAGTTAGCACATCTGAAGAGTTGTGCCTTTTAATTTACCCCCACCCTTCCATATATATATATTTTTGTTCTTATTAATAACAATTATTTGAAAGTCAGACATCAGCCACAGCTAAAGCTTTCCTGTCTATCAAACAGCACCCAGAAAGACAGGGCAGCACTGGATCAAAAGGTGAGCTGGTGAAAAAGTAAATCTTAGAAAAGATAGGACCAGACATCCACCCACATCACCCAAAGCCCTGTCTTTTCTCTCTTCATCTCTGTCTAAGCCTGCTGATTTGTAGGGGAATGTGCTTGTGTGCGTGAGAATACTTGTCCTGTGTCTCTCTGTGTATGTCAGGGCCATGTTGTCTTTAAGGCTCAGGCCCATGGCCTTGCACGGAAGCTAGGAACTGAAGCCCACTGGTCCCACACAGCTAATGTGATGCTTCTCCCTGCCACATATGATTCCTCTACTGGAGTGGAGTGAAAATGGCATCCTGCTCTTGTGGTTAAAATTTTCTTTTATGCTCCGCCAAGGAGGCAAGGAGACGGAGAAGTGGTGTGTAGGTGCGTGCGTCTGTATGTGGGTGACGCTGGAGCTGCCCATGCTCTGAGATAGTGTGGTAATGGAAGAAGAGAAAGATGAAGGGGGTGAAGAATCAGAATGCACCTGGCAGAAAAAAGAGCCTTCTCCATAACATTTCTATGGGGGATTGTGTTCATCACAGCCAGCACCAGCACCGCAGGGGGCTCCGGCAAAAAGACACAACCTCATTGGGTGAAAAAGTTGGATCTGGTTCAACGTTTGCTAGATATTTTTTGTTGGGTTCTTCATTGTTAATAACCATTTTTTCTTCACCATCGGATGTTTGTATTCTTCCAGTTTCGTGCCAGTCACACAATAGAATGTCACCAACACGGTGAACTGTATGGACTATAAACTGCTGTATTTTCACATGGGCTCAATCAATATTATACGCACTTTGTACTAGGGAGCTGGCAGGATAAAGTCTGTTTAAGGTCTGGATCAACTAACTGCGACATTTGCATTCTCACATACAGCTCCGCCAGGTAATATCCAGACAATTTCAGGGTTCCATTGCATGTCTGAAAAGGGCTATACCAAAGCAGAGGTACAGTGCCTGAAAAGGATATCCCTGGTTATACCTGGTTATGATCTGGAAGTAAGTTTATAATTATTGACCAATCTGATGACCTGAGATACTGTAACAAGCGGTATTTTATTGGAGTCATAGCTGAATGAGGAAAACGCGTCTAAACATTCCACCATCTTGCTGCCATGCTTTGTTCAAATCCAATCAGTTTGACATTTTGTGACTCAAAAAAAAGTGGTTATTCCTTCACAAACAGTTTTAGGGAAAAGCACTTAACTTGAGCTGGTGTTGGGGCTGAAGACTACAAGTTTGGAAATGAAAAACATCTGGGGTGTGGAGAAGTGAGGGAGTTTACCAGACCTCTACAGCCCCGTTCCTCGTGTCTGCTTGAGGCTACACAAGCTGCTACTAGCATAATCTCCAACTGAGCTGCCACTGGCTGGGTTGCATTGTGGGTAATGTAGGCGCCAGGTTCGCACAAGGAAGGACAATGTGTAGAATGAAAAAGGCGATATCTCTAGTTCTGCTGCATCGATTGTGATCCTTGTTCATCAACGATAGGTATGCAGTGCTTAAGAATTCTTCAGTTTCTGCTCCACTTTCGTTCTTTCATTTTTCGACTTTGACAGTGATGGATCGCACCAAAGGAGTGGAGGTCAGTCTGAAGAATGTTCCTTCTCTTTTTAAAGAAATAAACTCAGTCAGCCTCTTCTCCAGCACTTTTCTTTTACATGTTTTTCTGCTGAAATGAAATGAATGACCAAACATTAAGTCAGTCTGCTCTGTAGGCCCACAGCACAGCAGGAGACCAGATACAGTTTTAAGAAAGGAGGCAAAATGGGGGTTATAGGGCCTAGCCCTGACCTGCTCTGCCTTGTTTGTGCAGGGAAAGACAACAGCAGGCAGCAGCAACACCCCTCCACCAGCAGCAGGAAAGAGTATTACCAGAGACAGAGGCAACAACAGCAACTTTTCTTTTATGCAAGCAGGGACATGGTCTGCTAAAGCAGCTTCAAGGCAGAGAGATTAGAGAACTGTATGACTGTAGACGAATTAAGGCAAGGAGAGAAGTGGCCTTTTAGTGAGATGCCTCAGCTTGGTTTAAATCACTACATTAGGATTCTAGTGTATGTTCATAGAATAGCATTGTGGGTTAAAGGAACTGCAAATGCTGATATGTTGCTGTTAATGTCAGTTAATTAGGGTTAAACTATTACTTTGTACAGTCTTAGTGCTATTAACTGTATTTAAACTGTATTGTTTCTTAATTTTAGTGCAGACCCAGGCTAGATTATCTGGCAACTGCAGTAGTTTAACAAGTTTTCTTTCCCCCAAAACATTGATTTAATGGCTCTGCCTCAGAAACAGCCACTGTCACTGAAGTCTGAAAAGAATAAAGCATACTGTAAGATAAAAAAAAGCTCCCTCCAATTGTCCTATCATATAAACCTGTCTGTTACTGCGTCGAAGGAAACCACTTAGTGTAACTTTCAATCCATTATGTGGCAGGGAAGTATAAGTCTAGTGTTTCACTTGTTTTTACTTGCTCCCAACTTTTTCGTCTTCATCTGACAGCTCTCATCTCGAGAAAAATATGGTAATTCACAATATTCAATACCTGTAAACGTTTTTTTCCACCTTCAGGCATTTCTTTGAGAGGTAAAAGGCAAATAATTTAATATCAGAAATGCAGATATTTCTCATCATTCTATCAAAAAGCAATAAGACATGAAACAGGTAAAGGGCTTTCTGACTGACAGTGGCTCTAATTAAAATAATGTAATTTAATCATTTAAAATGAAAATCAGGTGTGGTTATCACTAATCATTTCAGCCATGACTTCCCATCACTTTCATCCAAACAACTTCTGTTTACACACTAGATGGAGGAGAAGCACTTAAAAAGTGGTATTCTTGTCCCAGTCCGGAAAACGGTTTGTTTTCCTGTGAATAACAAAGGGCTAGAGCCCAAAACTAGTAAGACGACAACATGGGAGGGACAGAGAGTTGAAGTGGAGGAAATTTAATTAGCGGTTGTCCATTCCTTCGGCCCAGCGGCTGGTCTCGGCAGGGCAAAGCAGCAGGCGGCGGGAGGAGAGAAGACTGAAAGGCGTCTTGATTAGCGGTGGGCTGAGTAAATACATTTGCATCTGTGTTCCTGTTTGTGTTTTGTGGTAGTGTGTGCGCCTGACGCCAGCGGCGGGGAGTCAGGATATGCTGCTTGTGGTGCACAGCAGCAAACGTATATAATTAGAGAAAAATGTTAAAACACCATATATTACAAGAGCATTAAGTCCAATGAAAGAGCCTGAAGAGGCAATATGAGAACAATGCACTTAAACTCTCTTTTTGGAGCATTACTTGCATTTTTTTAAGGAAGTTTATACAAAATAAATACATTTTTAAATTAAAATGGACATTAACTGAAGATGAACCTGATCAGGTGGCAACTTCCACTACTTGACAGGCTGCATATTCCATAAGTTTGTATTTGAAGCATGTTTTATATTTTTACAGAACTGTGCAGCAGAAATCAGAGTTGGTGTAAAAGAGGAAAAGAAGAATCAGAAACAAAGAGGACAAATTAGAAGCACAGGGCTATGCTCAGAGGTTTTGACTGGGAGAACTTTGCTAGATGATGCTAAATGCAACATTGTGGAAAACATTAGGGTCCTTCTCTGCTGTGTTGCTTTTGTCCCCCAGAGAGCTCTGGTTGTCCCCACAGCTAATATTACCACCCTAAAAACAGCTTTTCTCACCAATCCAGAAGATGCTCAGGTTTCCCTCTAAAGGAAATAGATGGAAATGGATAAACCTGGGAGTTTCTTGTGTTTTTCATCAGGTTTGTTCCACAACATGGGGATGTAGGACTTGCTAGATCTGATTCCCCTCAGTGGCACAGATTGGCATTACATACTGTATCAGTGTGTGGTTGCTGGCTGGTCATGTACAGTGCGTAGTGGTGTCTGAGATTGTTGTACCCAGGGTGAGCCTTGTCTTTATCAGACAGTGAGGTCATTAGATCCGCCTCAAATCACGCTCACTTTCTTTCTCTTTCTCTCTGTCTCCCTGTACTGGTGTGCAGTTTACCCACAGACCCCTGTGCTTCTCCAGAATGAGTCACTGTGCCAGAAGCCTACTCATAGGTCTGTCTGTGAACGCACCACTAATCATGCACTTTCTTGATAAGATTACGACAACAATACCCGAGTTTTGGCACAGATACTGAAACTACACTTACTTTTTTAATGTCTGAGGAGGACTATGAAAATGTCTTTCTTCTTGTCAAACAATGTCTAAAATGAGCAACAATAATAAGACAAGATGATTTATCTGAACAGATAATTGATGCCAATTAAAAAGTACTTGACAGCTTTTAGTTTTAAAAAGTGTTAATGTTTGACACCTGGCCATGTCTGCATTAGGTAACAGAGGGTTTCAAGGTAAACCTCACACTTTATGCACCATTTTCAAACACAACATGGTGCAAGGACAGCTGTCAGATGTCTTCGCTTGTTGAAAGGGACTCTATTTATTCAGGCAGTTTCACCACTGGCGAAAAGAAATCTGTTGAAACACATGGATGACCCTGTACTAATACAGTATTAGATTATTTATATGGAAAGGCTAGTTTTGACAGGAGCAGCAGTAAACTGAAGTGGACAAAAGAGAATTTTCTGTGGTAATACAGCCTCCTGCATTCTGCAACGAGCCAGTGAAGTACTCACAGATTTTTCTCATGGCCTGGTAAGGATCAAAACAGAACTAACAGGAGGAGGAATAGAATGCTGTAGCAGAGAGCCCTACAACTGGAACCGAGTTAGCATTTTTGCACTTCAGTTTCCTCGCTCCGAAGTCTGTGGGTTTTTTGAAAGGTTTTTTTTTGTTAGATACCTGAAGTAAGGTCTGTGGTTAACACAAGGCCAATGCACTTAAAATACATCAGTAAATACCCCACTCGCAATTTTCTTTCTATGTATCTTATAAATGGTTGTTGCTAACAGGTGGCTAAATGAGACTGCAGAGGTGGTCAAAGATATTACACGTCATCACACCGCACACAGAGACTCATTGACTTACTTCTTACGCTAAGAGGAAAAGGATTTTGTAGAAGAGGTGAGAGCGCTAAATGGACTTACAAGTTGTAAGCTGTGGTGGTGACGCTGAAGTCACTTGCTTGTCACATTTTCTGCGGTTGATCCAATAGGCTATGGAAAAGTTGTCTCAGTGACCCTAAGTGGAAACGCTCCAAATGAATGCAGATGTTTGCATTTTTATTGTTTTTTTTCTGCCCCCTAGTGGCCAAAATTTGTTCATGCAGCTTTAAGTTTAAGATGGCCATGTAATGTGGTAGCCCTGCGATGGCCTGCCGACCTGTCCAGGGTGTCCCCCGCCTCTCGCCCGCAGCTGTCTGGGATTGGCTTCAGCCTCCCGTGACCCCGTTTGGGACTAAGCGGTTTAGTAAATGGATGGATGGATGGATGGATGGATGGATGGATGTCATGTGGTAGATTAGATGTCTTAAACTGACCTGAAGTCAGCACCACAAGTTGGAGACACACAAACAGATCTACGGTCACTTTATGTCCTAACCTCTTCTCTGCAGTTTTATATTAATGGTGTTCATTGTGCTTGCTGAGTGTTTTAAGCGATTCCTTACCCTGTGTGTTTATGTTGGGTAAACTGTCTGGGTATGAAAAAGCAGTCAAATGGAGAGGAGCTCTCGAGGCTTGCCAGCCCCTGTCCTCCACCGCTGTGGATTTTTTATGTGCTGCTTAAACAATTTTTATGCAGCTGCATAAATGGTGCCTCAGATGTGCTGGGACTCTAGCAAAGGACTCCGGCCAGAGGCTTAACAGCGCTCAAATTAATATTAAAATCGGCATATGGGAGAGTTCAAAAGTTTGGGAAGGTAGAGGGAGAAACTAAACAATGACTTGTTTAAAACTCCTACACACAGTCACCAGAGAATTCTACACATATGTTTTCCTCTTTAATCTGCAAGTTAGCAGTGAAAATTCATGGCTAAGAGTCAAAACCTTAAATATGACTAGAAGGGCATTCATGAAAATAAGTTATTGACAGGATTATGCTCAACATTGTGACCTTGTAAATGCTTTCAGGATAGTGTTATTGTGTGTGTGGGAACAGGAAAGTCTTTATTTTGCAGCTGTCATGACAAAGCAGATAGTAGATCCAGCACAACCAGGATGTGTCAAAGCAGTTGATTACATGACGCACAGTCAATACGATTATGTCAGGCATCTGCAAACACAATAACATGTTAGGACAGATAGGTCTGCCAGAAGCTTTAGTGTCAAGCAGTAGGTGATCAGCAGGAGAAATGATTAAATGCTGTTGTAATTAAAATGTCATGACAATGCAAATGATTAATGTGCAGCACGTACAGGAGAACAAACGAGGAAGAGGTGCTTCAAACATTGTGTTTTTTCTAGGCTCTTCAGGCCTAGATGACGCACAGCCACGTTGAAAACTTTGATTTTATTTTAGTTGAATGTAAATAGTGTCTTGGCAACATGGCTGCTCTGAGAGAGAGTAAGGAGGGAGATAAAAAAGGGTGACCACATATAAGAAAATCCATGGGAGAAAAGTATGCCTTTATCTTTTAATAAACCGTAAAGCCAGGAGGCAACATGAAATTACAGCATAATAGCAGTGGAGAGTCTTCTGAAGACTTAATTGCCTTAATTATAGCAGTGCAAAAAGGAAAAGCAGAGGAGGAGGAGAGAAAGGAGGGAAGCAGAGAAGACGGTAGGACGGAAAACAGGGAGTGATGTGACAGAGGAACCAGCGCCTGAGTCACGTGTTGCAGGTGTAATCCAGGTGTGTGTCGTCTTGCACGTGAGCACATAACTTTCGGTTTTACAGGCCTATTTATACATCTTTTTGCACATATTTGTAACTGTAGGTATGTTAATATGAGAATCTTCAGTCCGTGTGAATGATGCAGGAAAATTCTCTTTCCACACAAGTGAAAATTTCTCCCCCTCAGATCTTACAAGCTGGCAGGCTCACTTAGGGATGCTAAACATAGTTTTCATTTTCCTCCGTGTCTAGACTGGGCTCTCAGTACTTTCTGCTGCGGTTTTTGTTCACTCAGGGAAGATTGTAGCCTGATTCTCAAGCCTCCGAGCCAGTGGGAAGTTTATTTAGCCAGCAGTGTTGTGAAGTACCTGTGAAAATCCCCCAGCACACAATTCAGGTTGAGAGTTGAGCCTGGATGGCCAGTCATGGACCAGAGGTCATATTTCAGCTCTGAGAAAAATGTTGTCCATGCACCTTGCAAAGTTTCAAGTTCATGTTTACCTGTTTTCTTCCTATTTATTTCTGATGGTAGAAGAAAAACTCGGATCCATTACACTGCGAATATTGTAATTAAAAGTGTTGGGTTTAAAAACCTTATCAGTAAAATGCTCTCTGTGACTGATGTATATTAGATTGTTACTGATACATCAATTCACATACTTTACTGTTGTATCTGGTTGAGTTTAGTCCAGTGGTCCCCAACCTAGGGTTTGAGCCCCTTCAAAGGCCCACAAGATAAATCTGAGAGGTCTTTGATTAAAGGGAGAGAAAAGAAGAAAAAACAAAGGACTACACTTTTTTTACCTTTCTAAAATATTTGCTTTTTAAAGAAATATTATTTGATTATAAAAAATTTTTTTGCCTTTAAAGGGCTATGAAGCCATCTTAGGAGTCACTCACATACACACCGTTCACAAAGCTGACAGTGACATTGTGAATGAGACCTGGCTTTGCAGCACTGCGCTCCCACTGAGCTCGACAGAGTCAAAAAGCTCCCAGCTTCACTTCAGGGGAAAGAACTTTGTGATACAGTGACAGCCAGATCATGTCAGTTCCTGAGGAAATGGAAGCAGTTGTTTACTGCTACACTCCACTATGTGAAGGAACTAGTTTAAACAAAACGGAGGTAAAGCAGATCTTCGTGCTCTGGCTAGTTCTCTACTACGATTGTCGTAGATTGTCATGGAGAAACAAATTGCCGGTGTTATGTGTCGGCATGGATGGACTGTGAGATGAGGAGCCCCAGGGCATGTACAGGTTCAAGGCCCCACCCCCCACCCCTCCAACACAGGACCTCCCGATCAGCGTGGCCATGTCATTTGTAGTCATATGTGTGTTGTCTTTATGGTTTAGGCTTTTTGTAGTCTTTGCATCTCATTGTGGTCATCTTTTACCCCTGTGAAGTAATTTAATATCTCAGTGTGGTCATTTTTATGTCTTTATTGTCGTTTTGCATCATTTTGTTTTTGTTTTGTGTCTTTTATCTGAGCTCTGTTACTTTCAAACTACAGATGACACTTCATACACAGGCCCCTAGGCCTGTGCTTGGTAGGCCCATCCCTGTAATCCATCCACATCTGGTGATGGCGGATATGTCAGAAAACAACATGTTTCTTCTCTATTCAAGACTGTACCTTTATTTGTATTGTATATTGCGACTTAACTGTTTTTCACCCTGATTGCTAAAAAAGGAGCAGCGGTTGAATTTTCTTAACGTCTAACGAGTTTGACTTCTCCCAGCATTTGTCCTTGAAATATGGAATTATTGGATTGTTAAAATTATAGCATCTGCTTGACTTGATCTCATCTTTAATCCTAAAACAAAGATCAAAATGTTGCCTTGGGTCGACTTCACCCCGATAAGCTTAATGAACAGACCTCCTTGAAATTCCAGTTCAGTCTCAGTTGGACCTGTATGAATGAAAGCTTATGGTTCCAGCGTGTTTTTGATCTTTTTGTATTAGAGGACTGAATGCC
>NW_018128197.1:88328-122479 GCF_001952655.1 Monopterus albus | reverse complement strand
CACATGAGCTCTGCCAGTTTGAGTCAGTGAAATGTTTAGGGATGTTTTTAGCAACATGACAAAGTCCTGACAAGTATTTATCCTTCCTTTGGTGTCCGAAGTTGGAGTTTTTTGTAAGTTTGGGAAGGAAACATGTCTGTTTTTGTTTGTTTTTTGTTGTTGTTGTTTTAAGTGAGCCCCTTCTGCCTGCGGGTGCATTTTTATTGTCGTCAGACAAGTCCCTGCACTGCAGCACAGGCCTGCCCAAGTGGAGATTCTTTAGGAGAGAGATCTCTTTCTTCTCAAAGCGTCTTACCAAGAGCTATTAATTATTAACTGAGAGAGCTAACATCAAAGGAGCAGATTTGTGCTGAATTAATGGCGGCTGGAGCCTGGCAGCGTGGAGCCGAGAAAAACTGGGTGAGAGGGAAAAGCCGAGCGAGATTTTGCTCCGCTCGCTTTTGAGCTTTTCAAGTACAGAATGTGAAAAAAGAATGAAAAGACCCATGTTAGCTTATGTAAAAGAGGCAAGACGAAAGAGAAAGTTGGAAGCTTGTATGTCTAATGTGTCGCTGTCTTAATGTTTCCTGTTTGATAAGGCTTTCATTCACTGCTAAGAAATCGAAGATCAAATCAGTTTGCAGGGTTAATTAGTCTTTAATAAGCTATGAAAGCCAGATTCATAAACATCTTGTCTGTGGATTAAACCAAAGGGAAATCTAATTGAGACGTGGCTCGTACACTTCAGTCATGATGTGTTTACATTTTCCTGAAGCTGCTTTACTCTCAAAGTTGAATTCGTAGTGTGGTACATAGGCCCCCTGTATAAAAGGCCTTTTGTTTCTGGTTTTCCCTGCTGAAACCTGTCCGTGCAGCTGTAGTCCCACCAAACGTACTGCAGTACTACAGAGAAGCAGTCCCAGAAAGGCCAATGTATGTGCTGCTCATTCTAAAAATATTTTCTGTGTGTAGTGGGATTATTAATTCTGAACAATGCAAACACCTTTGCTTCTCTCTCTCTTGTTTTGCTGAACTTCCCTGTATGTTGGTAGAAAAGTTAAACCCAAACCTACTTCAGCTACACATGCTCCATCTTGGACAGCTACATTTTAATCATTAATTTGTTTCTGAACATGGAAAATGAGGAACATGACACAAGCACCATATGGAAAAGGAGATTCAGAGTCAGAAGTGTCCTTGTCTGGTTGTTGGTGATGATGTTGGATGTCCGCGTCATGTTCTGTACAGAAATCAACAATTTAATGTTTAAAGCAGGCGGACTCACACTAACAGAGCTGCAAAGTGGCAGAATAATGTGTGCACAAACAGCAGGATGCTGAGTCAGAAAGCAAGTCTTTAAAATCATGTTAAACGTCTTCACCACAGGGCTGGTGGTGATCAATTGGTAGCCATTTTATAGACCCAAAAAGGGAGAAGTAATTGCTAGATATTAGGATAATCATTAGTTGCAGCATCAGTCACAAATACAAGGTGGTATCACTGAAGGGTTTGAAGGGGATGATCGGTTACCAGATCTCAACCAGTCTAAAGCTTGCCGCTCTACAGCGCCATCACGAAGGCATGCTAATCACTCCAGACGAGTTCCAGGGACAGTCTGAAGCTGTTTTTGAGGCCTGTGTTCGTCCTCTAAGAGACTAAGATGTGTTTTGAGCTGTGATTTAAAAAAAACCCTTCCTGTTTGTAGAAAAGATGCAGAAACCCGCTCGACATCCCGCTGTCGTGTTATCTCAACACCTCAACATGACGTGTGGTGAAACAACCATTTGCACATATACCCCCCTCCCCCCAATCTGTGTCCTCTGCGAGTGCCTGCAGACTGGAGCGGTGACGCTTTGATGTTCACCCCCCCCAAAAAAATCCCCCTTCCTCCAGTTATGAAGAGCACTGGCATGAACCCAAGGGCGCTTGATAATACCAGGATATGATCCCAGCCGTGCTCTTTTAGATCATATGGTGCAGACATCAAAACGTTGTCTAAATAGGGCACCGTGAACCAAGCAGGGTGAGAACGGCTTGTAGAGGAAGGCAGGAGTCGAGATAAAGGAACTTTGTCTTTCCGACGAGGGGAAGCCAATTTGGATTCTGTGAAGAGATACTTAGGGTTCTGCAGATCCAAGCATTTCCTTTATCTTTTGCCTTTAGCAGAAGTCTTCAAAAGACATGTGTGCTATGACTTTCTTTGCTCTCACATGAAAGTAGCTCACAGTTTTAGCAGTTTGAAATCCTTCATAACTTTATTCAGCTTTCCTGAGTGCACACACCAGAATTCAATTCAAACTCGGCTCCTCTCGTGCAGAGTTGCATCACGCTGAGCTGTGCACACATCAGTCATACAGGAGTAGCTTATTGTGGTGCAGAATGACCTCATGAAGGTTTGAGAGAGACCAGCAGCTTGTTTACATCTCACCTGTTGGTTTTCTTTCTCATTTTCATTCCATGATGGGCATGGGGGGTTTACACTTAGGCAGAGAACTCCCTCTAGTGGCCTGAATTTAAAGTGTGAAAACATGGTCGGTTGTGATTACATGTTTTCTGGCTTTTTATTTTCAGTGACGTTAAATACATGTCACTTTGTTCTGTGTTTGCAGGCGAAGAGAGCAGTGCAGCGGGGAGCCACAGCCGTCATCTTCGACGTGTCCGAGAACCCCGATGCCATCGACCAGGTTTGTACATCTAAAATGACCCAGACATTCAGACTCTCAACAACATTGTCTCGGTGTGTCTGTCTGTCCGCTTTTCACTCCTGAATAAAGCTTAGCAGCATGCCCTGCCCTCCTGAGTGGCAGTGTGTCTTTGCTGTATGTACAAACAATGATCTTTAGGTCTGTTCAAAAGCGTGTGGATCAGCCTGGCTCATTCACCCATTCTGGGACTTACAGCTCTCCAACTTGTGTTTGGAGGAGTGAGAGCGGTGAAAATGGATATCCAGCTTCAACTTTCACTAGACTGTGACCAAACTCTGTTGAGCTCATAATTGCACAGGTAGCACACATTACCTCATCCCCTGAGACTATGGATCTGTCTTTGAGTGCACATTTAGGGGGGCACACATTAGGGCTATAGTAAGAGCAAAGTGTAACACACCCAGACACTCACATTCCTCCCTCTTCAGTCTCTCCTGTGCTTTTGCTGTTGAGAGGTATAATGCACGAGTTGCTCCTCTGAGCACTTTTGTCGCAAGAATTCTTCTGTGGTATTCGTCTTCGCCACGCCAGGCCTAGACTTGTAGGTTTTTATTCCCCTCCCTCCTCGCCTCTTCTTCTCTGCCGCTGGGTCGTAAAGCGTGTAGCTGAGAGATAAAAGGGATTGCACGGAGACCACATGAAAGGCAGTGCTGGGCGGCTGTGTTAAATTCCCCTGAGAGGCTTTTCCAGTCAGAGCGGCCCGATCAGCAGAGACAGGACCCACAAGGCTGAGGGGCAGGGAGGAGGAGCTTAGGGAGAATTAAGGTCCCAGAGCCAAAATTAGGAGAGAAGATTTATAAAGTTAATGTACTTGACCTTCTTTTTCTCTCAGTTTATACTTTAATGTGAGGCCAAGTGCTGCTTGTCGCTGAAAGTTTTTTTTTTTTCTTTTCTTCAGGGAAAATTAAATGTGATTAACTTTCTTTGAACAGTGATATACATACGTTTTTTGGTTTTATTTTATTTCCAGTTTATGGTCGACTCTGTAGGGACACCTTTTAATGATTCATTGTTTGTTAAAAGCCAAACTGGAGTCTCGGCGGAGTCATTTCTAAAAGCGGGAGCAGTACGCCAGAATCAAGCAAGAGATCAAACCATTCAACGTCTATACTTTTAAACCCGAATGTACAGCATTTCACAGGGGAATATGACGACAGCAGAAGAAATAGAAATGTGACTATCCTCGGTATTTCCCTATGGCTTTTCAAATTACAGATTCCAACCAGCAGACGAGAGGGGAGAACAGAGAGGAAGAGGAGGAGTAAAGGAGCATGTTAAATGACTCCAAAGCCAGAACATACTATTCACTGACTATTTCCTCCAGCTCCCTCTGGCAAACTGTGACCACACTTTCCATGCCTTGAGCCTATAGGGCACTTTCCCCAGTTTGTAAAAGAAAAGCTTATGATTTTGGAATTTTTTTTTTACATTCAGGCAGTTCACATCCATGACGGTAGTAATTCCCAGACTCCTTGCTTTATTAAGATGACGCAGTCATCACACACTACATAGCTGGGAGCAGCTCCACCAAAGTGCGATTTACAGATTGAGTGTAATAAAAGAAAAACTTTTTATTACCTGGTTGACACAAACATGTTTTGGTTACAAGTCTTAAGACTTCTCGATGGTAATTATTATTGTACTCAGGACTCTGGAGTGCCTTGGATTTTTCTTTCTCCTTTGCATTTCTAATGGTCCTTGACTGAAAAAAAAGCACCTTTGTTCATTGGGTGTACCTTTTGTTTATACAGCAAAGATACACTCTAGTTTTTTAGTACACTTGAATACTTTAAGAGGCCTTAAGACAGGGATAGATACAAGTATTTTTAATCACGCCCACAGGTCACCAAGCCTCTAACTTTAGTGGTCAACGTACATTTTTGGTGCCCCAAATGTAAATGTATGTAAAAACAATGCAGAGCTTGAAAAACACTGGGTCCTCCGTTTTCTCTAATGCCACAGGAGATGATATACAGCTGTTTTCACAGGCTGACTCCTCATGAAGAGTAAACGGGGAGCCACAGCCATCATATTCGACCAGAGAAACAAGTTACATCTTGTTATGTGATGTGCTTTTCTGTGTCCTCTCTTCAGCTCAACCAGATCGCTGAGGATCCTCTGAAGAGGCCGGTGGTTTACGTGAAGGGCAGCGACGCTGTCAAGCTGATGAACATTGTCAACAAGCAGAAAGTGGCTCGTGCTCGGATTCAACACAGACCACCGAGGGTAAGAGTTCATGGCAAAAAAAAAAACAAAACCACTCAGTTGACGTGTGTGTGAGGAAGAGGTGAACATGTTTGTAAGGCCCACGCACCAAACAGCATTGAAAAGGCTTAGACGTGAAGACAAATGAAAATTCCAGCTGTGAAATCAGACCCTTTTCCTTTCTTCTCTGCTCTCCGCTGCCCCAAGGCCAAGGACTTTTTTTGCAGCGCTGTGAGAGATTAATATCAGCCATTCAAAGAGCTGTTTGTTTGCTTGGAATATTTGATAAGAGACTAACACACTTTGAGGTCAAATAACTTGACATAATGAAAGCCCAAGAGAAAATTAAACAGCCTGCCTTTCTCAGCAGTTTGAGACACGGATAGTGAAGTTATGAGATAGTTGGCCCTTTTAGGTCAGATGAGTTTTTATTCTGCATCCTGCCTCTCAAGAAAACATTACAATCTTGTCTTGAACTGTGCAGGAGCTGCACAGCTGCTGCAGCTAAATCAATTAATCATGGAACATACTCATCACGAGAACACAAGGTGATGAATTATTTAAATGTCCCAAACCCAGAGGTATTTATGGTACTTTTTAATGACAAACTAGAAAAAAAAACAATAAATCCTCACCTTTAAGAAACCTGAACCACACAATGTTTGTCATGCTCGCTTTAAAAATAACTAAGAATCCAAATCCGTATTTGAGGATGAATTGGCTCTTGATCAATTAGTCGATTAAGAGTAAACTACTGACACAGTATCAAGAAAATGATTGAGATTTGCATGAATAACCAGCCATGTATCTGTTCTAGAAAGCCCCAGAGAATCAACTGTGACGATCACTTTTTTAAATTGTCTTTGCATAATGTGGACGTCAGCTGAGTAAAACCGGAATCAGATATCCTGCGCTCCCAGTGAAGGGAAATGAAAAATGCAACAGTTTTGCCTCCTTTAACGACTCTGTTAAGCAGCTGCATGTGAAGTTTATTTGACAGATGTGTGTTTCTCCTGCCTTCCCTCTCCACAGCAGCCCATGGAATATTTTGACATGGGCATCTTCCTGGCGTTCTTCGTGGTTGTGTCACTCGTGTGCCTCATTCTGCTCATCAAGATCAAACTCAAGCAAAGAAGAAGCCAGGTTAGTGTCTGCAAACACCCTTTTTCTAAAATACAAGTATACAGAGGAACTTGAGAAACTTTAATAATTATCCCAGTTTGCGTCACATGGGACCAAACTTAACGTCTGCCTCTTCCCCGAAACACACCCAAATACACAATGTAGCGCCGTGTGTCCCCAGTCAACATGACTTCGCTGGATTCCTTTCCTGTGTTGACGAAAAGCTCTCAGTGGAGGCCTGTGTAGGATGAATGAATCAGGATTAGCATTTAATTAATGAGAGGCTGGCTGTCTGATCTAAATGCACAGAGATATTATGAAATACCAGGAAACCTGCAGCGGCATCCGTTAGTACCGGTGTAATCCTGCCAGCACACCCGTTTGTGTAGACTGTACATGTTCTTTGTCACAGAGCGTCTGTGTATAAGGGGTGTGTGTCACTGCAGCGGATGACTTAGTCATGACTTCCTGTGGCGGCTAATTAAGAGATCAGCTCACACTGGGGATACATTTGTCACACGTAACAACCTCTTCCTTCCTGAAATTTGAAAAATTAATGATGTGGAGAAAATATTGTCTTACTGTACAATATTAACATTTTCTGTCCAATTTAACTGTAACGCTTTGACAATTTTATTTCCAAATCATCTCTGAGAATTTGATCACATCAGGTTTTTGTGAAGGCTTTGGCCACATGACTACAGTTAATTACATACTGAATAGTGATTATCATAGCCCTTATCTTTCACGTTTGTCCCCCTGTGATGAGAATAGCTCTCTTGCTGGCCAGGATAAATAATTGCTGCTTGTAAACAAATGATTTAAGCAGTTTAGGCACTGCTATAAACCACAAAGACACATGCAAATCATTAGGTTTAATCCCAGTAAGTAGTTCTGAATGTCAACTTATCATAGTATTTTAATAAACATTTCTAAGGCAAACTACAGGTGAAAAGAGGCCAGAGAATAGGCCACAGACATTGCTGATGTGACAGAGTTGATAGTGCCATGATTTGAGACCTTTCCCTTTGACACAGCAAAGAGGAGCATGGACACCAGTAAACCTTTGCCAGCACTGACGTACAGACACTTAACTGGATGTTTTCTCCAAAACAACATCACTGAGTTGAATAAGCCTTCTCAAGATTTTGCCTTTTAATGTCTTTGGCTCTTGTGTTTATTGGCTTTTATGTTCTGCAGAGCTTTTAAGGTGTCCTTTTAATAGTTAAATGTTGCTTATCAAGCAGGCAGATTTCCCAGCTGACCCTGTCCCACCTCCCTCCCCATCACAGAGCTCGATGAACAGAATGGCCATCCAGGCTCTGGAAAAGATGGAGACACGGAAGTTCAAGGCCAAAGGAAAGGGCCAGCGTGAGAGCAGCTGTGGAGCCTCGGATTCTCTGAGCAGCAGCTCCACCTCTGACTGTGCCATCTGTCTGGAGAAGTACATTGATGGGGAGGTAAGAAAAGACGGCCATCTGCTTTGCTTTATGCCACTGGTATCTCTGAATGTAGACTGTATAACTTTAACGTTTCAGCTATTAACTATGGCTTGCTTTATGGTGTTTTTCTGTAATCATCAGTCCCTCAGCTTGGTGACAAACAGCGTATTATGAGGGGCAGTATTATCAGCAGCTTGTTTGCTTCTTCTTCCTTTTAGTTTAGCCTAAGAATGTTCTGCACAGTGCTTGTGCTTATTTACTGTAAGCTGTGGTAAATATCTGCATTTGATGAATGCTTTTATCCAAAGTGTCATGTGCAGTATCATGCATGTTTAAGTAGAGCGTGTTGGAGCCAAATCTCTTACCTCCAGCGGTGCTAGTGTGGTCATCTACCCCCCGAGCTTGTTTTCTGTCATTACATAGTCTGCAGACATGAAACATAATGCAGTTTGGTGGACAATAGATTGGAAGTTCCCCTGATGTGCTAGGGGACCACAGGCCCGCGATCTTATGTGACGTTCTTTCCGGCGCCTTGTCAGATGTTTAGTTAAGTCTTTCAGAGCACCTGGAGAGATAATGGTACCCAGAGTGCACTGGGTTGTGATTATGCTTCCTGTTTTTCCAAGTGTGGCCTCCTTTAATCCTTGAAGGAATCACTGCCAAAGTATGTCCCCTAATCTTGGACTTTGAGGATTTACTGTAACAGCATTGCTCATCCTCATTGATGGAGGCCAGAGGGACAAACTGTGGAGCCCACAGGGGACAGAGCTGGTGTCTGTTTTTCTCTCTTGCTCTCTCTTTTTTTTGTGGTTATGTCTCTCTTTGGCAAGGAGGAGAAGAAAACACAACAAAGCATGGCGCCAGGATTGCACAGAGGAAGTGGCAATATAAAAGGCTGAATGGCATCAAAGCGGTTTTTCAGCAGTGAACCAAGCAACAAAGGCTTGGGTGGAAAAGAACCCAAAGATGAGTCACATTAAGCCATAGAGTAAAGTATTTATGGCAGTGAAAGAGCTCTCACTGGAACAGAATTCATATTCATACTGCTCCTGCTGTTTGCCTCTGTGCCAAGTCTCCATCTGAATGCAAAGTGCTGCATTCTTTTCATATCAGTCCTCTGTGTACGTCTGCTTGTTTCGTTCTAGACAACAGTGAAATACAAGTTGTATGTGCACTGTGGTGTGGCATCTAGTGAGGAGTTTTGTTGGTGGTGTGATTTTAAAGTCGCTCCTCAGAGTTAAAAACTGGATTGGGCTCAGTTCCGTTGCTTTGCTGCCACCTGCTGGGGACACTTTAAATTCCCCCTTTGAGAAATTATGTCTGATTGTTGTTTACAGTAGTTGGTGCCTGAATAACCAGTGCAAGCCCTGAAAAATAGCTAAACCACTTTTGCACAGATACTTCAGGATTTGGTGTTTTGAAGAAATGGACAGGCCTTAACTTACCTTTTATACTAAAGCTATACAAGTCCTTTAGGGTGCTACCATGCAGGATCAAATATCCTTAAAGTTCTTTTTTTTTTATGGTGGAAACAAGGCCCTCTGTCTACTACAGACTCCTGCCCTGTTTGGTTATTTATTAAATGAATGCTTAGCATAGACACCCTGCCCTTCTCAATAGTCAATTTGTGTGGATGCTGAGTAAGCATCATTGGGAGAATCTTCAAATCTTCCTCCAATTTCAGTCTTAATAGCTTCAGCATACTTTCAACTAGAAAAACCATTCAACCTTTAAACAAGTCAGGACAAGTTCAGCTATTCATCTTGTATTCAGCTTTTTGATATCTTTTACGGTTTTTGAATTATCGCAGTTTGTTTTAGATTGATTTTTGTTACCCACTCTAGCTCTCCATTCAAATAAATGGAGAGCTAGAGTGGGTGATATCACTCACACTCTACATATAGACAGGTAAAGGGAGCGATGGGAGGTACCTCCCCTATCTGTCTTCCATCTTCACTCCTATCACCCACTCTATCTTACCTCCCACGATCTATCGTGCCTTGACGGAGAATCAAACCCCAACCTGCCGTACCACAGTCAGTGGCATTAACCACCAAGCTATCCAGCTACTGCATAGACGCACATTTAGAACTTTTATTGGTTTCTGCTAATGGTTAATGAGATTGCAAAGGGATCTAAATCACACTCACAAAAACAGACAGAAGAAACCAGAATAATGTATAAATAAAGATTTGGATAACAGTAACATTTATTTATTCTTTTAGAACTTTAAGCCATTTAATTTCTACCTCTCACTTTGGGATTAAGCCTTCCACTGTTTTAGGAATGCTCTCAAACTCTCACCTTCTTCAGATGATGAAGTTAAAATCCCAACTTCAGTTTTTCATGTCATCTTACATAATTATTCAGCATTGCATCACAGCCTTCAGCTGTTTCAGCAATGGATTTCAGCCATTTCAGCATCTTCAGGGCAATTCTTCAGCAATCAGCATCCACACACATTTTCTTCAGGAAATACATTGTTTAGTTTACTCCTTTTTTTCTTTGCTTCTGTTTGTACTTTGTAAATATCAGTACAAATTAAACCTGATGTATAAATTCTCTTGTATTTCCCTGTACAGGAGCTGCGGGTTATTCCCTGTGCTCACAGATTTCATAAAAAGTGTGTCGACCCCTGGCTGCTCCAGCATCACACCTGTCCCCACTGTAGACACAACATCATTGGTGAGTTGGTGCACAACATCTAGCTTTTGCGCTTGTGTGTTTAGATGAAATACTCGGCCAGCAACAACTACACTTATCCATTAAGGAACAAAATGTTCCCAGGTAATAAAAGACACTAGTAGAGGTTTTCATGTATGAGGTTCTAGATGTTGCCTTATTTATTTTCACAGAGCAAAAGAAGGGAAATCCCGGACCAGCATGCATGGACCCTGGCAACCCAGTGCACAGCCGACAGCGGGTGGTGCTGCCAGTCCATTATCCTGGCAGAGTGCACCGAGCTGGCCAGGTGACTGCCTACCCAACCAGAACCAGCATGGACCCCCATGGCAACCCCATCACCATGCTCACTGTGGACCAGCACCCAGATCCCCAAGGTCTATACCCACCCCAGTCAACGTCTGCCTTTCTTCGGAGCTACCACCCCGCCCTCCATCTGGACCACTCACTCAACCCTCACCACTGTGGATTAGAGCACCGCGGGCCTCCCGCCTACCCGGCACAGCCACATCATGCCGCCTTTAAACGACCCAAGTTCCATGGTCGAAACTTCTCCCGTGCAGCTTGCTTTTCACAATATGAGACTATGTACCAGCACTACTATTTTCAGGGGTTGACTTTCCCGCAGCAGCCTGAGGGTGGCCAAGGGCCTCCAGTGGCAGGGCATCTTGGTGCAGGAGGGGTCCATAAGGGCCACCACAGCAGGGCCTTTCAACAGGGGCTGTTATACCCCACAGTGGTACACATGGCACCTGCCTCTTCTTCAAGGATAGGCGATAATGGCAGCATTTCTGGCCTGAGCTGTTACCATGGCCACCGTTCAGTCTGCAGTGGTTACCTTGCTGACTGCCCTGGTAGTGACAGCAGCAGCAGCAGCTCAGGCCAGTGCCACTGTTCCTCCAGCGATTCCATGTTGGACTGTACTGAGGTCAGCAACCAGGGGGTGTACGGGAGCTGCTCTACCTTTCGCAGCTCGCTGAGCAGTGATTACGATCCTTTCGTCTACCGAAGTAAGAGTCCGTGTAGGGGCTCTGCAGGGGAAGCAGGAGCTGCAGCTTGCATGGTTCCTGCCGAGGACTCATCATCCCTTGCTCCTTTGGGACATGACTGCCTCCAGCTCCCTCCTGGAGCTTCGGGATATAACTCGGGGGACCATCTCTCCAACTGCAGTTTGGAGCCCAACCACAGCAGTCGCTCATCACTGGAACCCAGGGATAACAGCAACACTAGCACTACCTCAGCTGGGGCTCCAGAGGCTACTGGAACAGACAAGAGCAAAAGAGCGCAGGAGGAGTCAGGGGAGCTTGGAGCTACAGCCTGTAGCTGCTGCTTTGAGGTGCTTCCTCCCAATGTGGAGTGCAAAGCCCAGGACTCGGACCAAGCTGGGCCTCTGGCCTCTGGACGCTGTTACATGGGAGTGGACTTTCAGAGCTCCGCCACCAAGAACTATTTTACTTCAGAGCACATGTGCCCTTCCTCGGAGCAGGTGGGCTATGAAGGGCTGCCTTGCTGCTTCTACAAAGAGATGAAGGTCCACAGGGCCACAGCAGGGCGCTACACTGAGGACTATGCTGTTAATGTGCAGTATGCACATGCAGAATCAGAGGCCTGCTCTGGACAGGGCTGCTGTGAACTCAACCAGCGAATACCCATAATTCCTGAGGACACAGATTGTGAATTAGGCACAGCGGCAGAGACCCAGGGTAATTTACTGCCCATGAGTGTCACAGTGGAGGCAGAGGTGTGGACAGGGGAGCGACATGAGCCCAGGGAGGGGTACTTCACCTCAGGACAATTTAGAGGTCAGTCATACCCTCAGGAGGAGGAGGCCAGAGCTTTGTTCCACCCTCAGCTCACTGCAAGCGCCGTTGCACTGGGAAGCAATACTTCGACAAATGAGGGAGGTCTGGGTATATGAATGTAAGCCCAGAGCGAAGAGACTCAGTCAAAAGCATGTATTTGGTACCATAACAGTCAGTCATTGGGTAAATCTCAATTCCCTTACTTGCTTCTTAGTCTCGCCCATGTAAAATGCGTGGAAAAGATCCAAGAATAAAATGCAAGGAGAGAGGAATCAAGGAAATGAGTTTTCATAGACATAAGACTTTACTCTGATTCTTCATCTGGCGTGTCCAATCACCAACTGATTTCTGATAAAGGGATGTGTTGGTCCTTAAAGACTTGTGTGAGGTATGGTCTCTTGGATCTTTGCTCGTGGTTCCTCCAGGCGGTCTCCTTAAGCCTGATTTATACTTCTGCAAATGTTAACGTTCCAACTTTGCTCAAACAGCAAAGTGCAGAAAAAATAGAAGTCGGGAAATGGAAATGGCAGAGATTTTGAGCCAGGTTTAAGCGCTGTTATAATTTGTCTTAGGACTGGTATTATGCCACTTTATTATGGGTTATTCCTTTCAGGTGAGAAAGTAACCATTTAGATTGAGAATAGATGGCCAGTCTAGCCAAGTATTGCCAGTTTAGAAATTTGCATCAACATTTTTGGAGATGCGAGTGCCCGCTAGCGGACCAATTAGCAGGCAGCTACGTCTCGGTCGGAGCAGAGTCAGATCTACCAATCGGCACGCAGGGCGAGCAGTTCCACACAACATGTAGTTGAGATTTGGGAAGTGTGCGCGTCGACCTATCTGCATCCATCAGCGGCCTACATTTACCCATAAACTCCTTCGCTGTATAGGTACACATTGACGCCTACAAGTAGTCGCAGACGGTTATAAATTAACAATTAGTCCTCGATCATCACTCCTCAGGATAAGAGCTTTTGTCATCCTTCAAGATGGCAGACCGGGATGACCCCCAGGTTGGTTGAGGATTGACGAGTGAGGAAAGAGCTAATGAAGGAATTGGGATTTACCCATGGAAACCCTCAGTTGCCTTGTTCTAACCTTGCTCTCTGAGCACTGAATGTTAACACCTTAGATTGTTCTACTGAAATGACCTGCCGCTTCTAGATGTACGTTGTATCAAGTTCCTTCCTGTGGCCACAAACGTCTCAGCGTCAAACTGTTACGATAGCACTGAGACAAAGTGATACTAAAAATATGAACGGGGGATTTTAACTAGAAGTAGGTTGGTACTGGCACCTACACGCACCAGCCACTTTATTAGGTGCACCTGTACAATTGTACGCAATTCAATGCAACACTTCCGCCTTAACATCTGTGTTTATGAAGCTAAACATTTTTCAGGTTTTGGTGAAATTGTCAAATTAAATTATATGTTTATTACTGCGGTCATAGTTAAAGGTGGTGTTGGGCTGAACAATATATTTAGGTATCTATATTTTTGTCCCCCTTAGCTACATACCTGAGAGGGTCAGAATATTAGGAACACCTCTGAATATAATGTAGTCCAGTACAACATCACCTTTAACCATGACCTCAGTAATAAATGTATAATTGAATTTAAACATTTGACAATTTCACCAAAAACAAACATTTGGAGCTTGGTAAACACAGATGTTAAGGCGCAAGTGTTGCACTGAAGTACATACAGTGCATGCAAATTGTGCAGGTGTGCCTACTAAAGTGGCTGGTGAGTGTATTTACAGACTGACTGTGGCCATGAGGGGTTCGGGCCCTTCAGTGCTACCTAATTGGTGATTTCTTTTTTTCAACAACAAAATATCTAGAATTTCTGCAAGGCCGAGGAATCAGATTCTTCTTAGTTCACAGGCATCTGCATCTACATGTATACATTTAGTATATGTGCACACATGAACACTGACTGCCCATAAAGCTTCAACCACCAACTCAAACAGTTTATATGGGTATAGCTATACCAAAACAGAAAGCCTTTTTTTCAACAGCAGGGAAATGGGTCTAAGTTTCTGTGACTCACACATTTCTCTGAGGAGAAGAAGCTATATATATTACAGAAAAGTGCATAAAAATGTGAATGCAAGGCTGACACTGGTCTCTATTCAGTATATTACAGAATTTGTTTTATGCATTGCATTTCTGTCCATTAGTTGCCTACTTGTATGAGATGTGCCAGAACAACATGAAAGCCTTACACCGGTAAGCTATTTGTAGCAATCTACAGACACTGCACCGCTTTGGTCTAACTGCAGACCGAGGCACCTGTGTCTCTGGGTCAGTAGATTTTGTTTCAGAAGTAGAGTTTAGGACTCTACCTCTAGTCTGGAAACCCTTAAAAGTGCATTTTCGCTGTCACCCATTTTCCTAAAGTTTCTAGCATGTATCAAAAGGCCAAAGGAACGTAGCTGGAAAAGACTGATTTCATAAGGGTTTCTTGTTGTACTGTGACTTTTCTTTTAACGATGCAGTTATACATACCACAGTATCCGTTTGAATCGTAGAGCTGTGCATAATACATATTTGCTATATATCGTTGCTTTTCATTCATGCCTTTGTTTGTCCTGCAGACTGTTTTTATACTGTTTCTATGAAATATACACATTCTCTACACAGAGGAAAACCTTCTGAAATAACCCTATTTATAAGTTAACCCAGTGCTGTAATCAAGTGAGAATCTAATCTTGCCTTTTGCATAGAGATATGTACCTACTGCAAATATAACATTTTGGGGTACTTGAGTCACTATTTAATTTTTGTTGTTTCTAGCACTTAAGATTAAAATATGTACAAAATTAATATTTTTTAAGAATATAATTATTTTCTGTCATTACATTACAAATGTTTAAAAAAAAGGCTAGAAATCAATCTGTGTATATTTCTGTACCTGTATAGCAAACACATTTCATAAATGGAAATATGTTCTCTGAATATTTATTTACTAATATATTTATCTTTAAGCCATGTCTTATGTTCAGAGTGTTTAAACGTTTGAGTTATTTGGTTACTTTTTATTTTGAGAAAAATCACTAACATGAGAGTTTGTATATACAGTACATGGTAATTGCACACAAGACGATTAAATCTTCTCTGACCAAAAAAACTGATTTTAAAACTTTAGTACCATACAGTTTTGTAATTAAAGTGTACAAAGATCTGTAAAATATACAGTTTTATTCAAGTAACAAGTGTTGTGGCATCATCCTTTCTATTATTTACATCCCACATTGATGTGTGCACTTGTTTGTTTCAAGAAGTTTTATCATTAGTAGTAATTACTCATTAGCCTGTCGCAGCTTTGATAATAATCCATTCATATATTCAGAACAACTTTTATCTGTTACAAAAACAAACTGTTCTCATATGGTCTTAACACTGATAATGCAGATACAGTGAGCCTAGTTTTTACTCTGCCATTATTTGTAAAAATAGAAGTACAGTTTTCCTTAACAGAAAAAAGTAAGTGTGCCCACTGACCTCTGTCACTGTGCAGCAGCACGGAGATGTGCGGCTTCATGCTCTGCAGACAGTTTGTCATACAGGCAGAACAGTCTGAAACTGAGCCAGGCTCTTTGCTAGTTAGAGGAGGTGCTGGGAATGGATCTCACAGCTTGAAACCAGAGTGAAGAGCTACCACACCACCAGTGAAGCTGGAGTACCGCACACAGCAGAAACCTGCATCTTCAATCATATGTTTGAACTCCTCCTGCAGAAGAAAGAGCAAAAATTACTTTCTGATGCCAAATCCACAAAGTGACACAGCTGCACACACGTGGCAAACAAGTGAGAAATTTAATTAGCTTGAAAAAAAAATGTAAATGATCTAAAGGTTTATACATTAACAAATAGGATTGAAACAATGACTCAAATGATAGAAAATTAGCACAAGTTTTTATAGATGATAAATCACTGAAATAGTTTTCAGGTTCCAGTTTTTACCTTTGAGGATTTACCGGTTTCTTTGCTTTATATAATCAGTGATGGAAGAACTACTCTGATTAATTACCAGTTTAAAAAATATTCTGCTACAAGTAATAGTATTGCATCCAAAATGTTAAGTTCAAAAGTACTGTGTCCGTGCAAATTCTCACTCATCCAGGTCGTAGTACGCTGAAAAAACTTGGATGAGAGGTGAAACGTCTTCTACTTAAAACCTCAAAAGCATTGGCATCAAAATATACTTAAAATAGCAAAAGTAAAAGTACTAATTAAGCTGAACAGCACATTTCACATTAACATATATCATATTGTTGGATTATATTTACTAAGGACTTATTGTGTACATCACATTAATGTTGCAGCTGGTAAAGGTGGAGCTTATTTTAACCTTATAGGCTTTTTATAGTTGATTCAATTCTGAAGTTACTAGTATCTAAAGCTATCAGAGAATTGTGAGTAAAAAGTACAATATTTGCCTCATAGTGAAGTCAAAGTATAAAGTAAAATGAAAATACTCGAGTACAAGAAAGTCACTTTCGGCTTTTCCCCGTTTAGGGGTCGCCACAGCGAATCGTCACACTGACGACTCGCATGTTGACATTTGGCAAGTGTTTTATGCCGGATGCCCTTCCTGACGCAACCCTGATTCGACCCGGGCCGCAGCGGCGAGAGCGCTGCGCCTTAACCACTAGCCTCAAAATTGTACTTAAGTACAGTACTTGAGTAAGTGTACTTAATTACTTTCCAACCACTGCATATAATATGCTGAGTTTTTCTTCCATATTTCCAAAGTGAAAGCAGTAAAGACAGAAATGGGGAGACAGAGAAGGGAATACATTTCTCACCTGGTCTGGGAACTTGCGAATACTCTCCACCAGATACTGATAAGACTTCCAGTCTCCGGCAATCACCTCTCCCAAAACTGGGATCATCTGGAAGCTGTATGCATCATAAAGCCTGAAAAGTGGAACAGGATACAAGTTACCAGTGGAGCCACAAGCTGTTTCCTCACAGCTGGAACCTGCTGTCACTCTCAGATATATCACACATCTAACTAACAGCTTGTAGGCGTGCAGCCATGTCTATGTCTGCAGTGTTTTCTTTAAGGGGGGGGGGGGATATTTTCAATTAAGTGCTTTTTTGTTTTATAAAGTCAAACTCTTAAATTGCATGTATGTAAATATAGCTCTGATTTATATAGTTAGGAATTACTGCCTGTGTCTTTGATAATATTCACCTAAAAGATATTAAAAGGTTGCAGGTACACACAGCAAAGGTAACCCTGTGTCAACAGCTCAGTGAAGAGCTCTTTCTCTCAGCCAATCAGTGGCTGGAGTGAAAACCTCCACAGATTTTGGTCTGTCCACAGCATGTAGCTGGAAAGTTCCCTTCACTCCTTTAACTCTGCAGCCAGCTCACATTTATCAGGGGATTCACTTAACTGCTATATGGTGCAAAACCAGCAGAGGGCAGTGTTTGTCCAAATCACATAAAGTAGACACATTTCTCACATTTGCAGATTGTAGGAGAACTGTAGTGACAAAAAAACCCTCAGCTGCCAGTTCATTAGGTACACCTAGCTCAAAGTAATGCAGTATAATGCAGGAGCCCAGCAATAAGTCCTACCTTAATGAAAGTATGGCATTATAGAGAGGGGTTTCTGTTATATAGCCTGGCCTCAGTGATATAAACGAGGTAGACAAAATAACAGAAACACCTGTCAGTGTAGCGCAATAAAATTCTACAGCAGCAAAAACTGTAGCCCCCATCATACAAATGATCATCCAGTCAACACCTCTCTCCAAAACCTGAACATCACCTTCACAAAGGAGGATTTAGTGCACGGCGGTCAGATTAGACTGCATTAGTTTTAGCTAAGTGTACCTAATAAACTGACAAGTATAAATATCTCCAAATGTGTACTTAGTAACGCCGAGGAAGAGGAGTACATGAGACATGTCTCGATATTGTTGGGTCTCTTTCAGGAGGTGACAAATAAACAAATACCGTAACATCATAGTCAAAATAATTATTAGTTCTTGCAAAACAAGGTGGAATTGAAAATCTCTAATTTGGTCTTTTATGCATTAAATTTTCCCCACAGACTTGTCTAGTTTCTACAATAGCTCGTCTCCAAGCACACGTCAAAAACAGGCAGTAATAAATCTACAGAGATGTTTTTACCATCTCAGCTCTGATGTACATTCACACCGAGCCGTGCATCATACATGAGTACACGTCACCTTGCCAGGAGAGGATTGGTCACTTTGCTGAACTCTAGGCACATGAACCTGCCACCGGGCTTCAGGACCCGCTGAGCCTCTTGAAGTGCCTTAACAAAAAAGTTAGTTTAGGTTCGATGGATCACATCAACATCAATTCTTAGCAATTAGTAGACATCAGCTTTGACCTGCAAAACCTTTAAAGAATTTCTTTTACCATGTTTTTTTTAGATTTGTATCCACTGAAAGGTACATTTAAAATACTGATAGTCAATATCTAGTATAATTATTAGTTGCAGTTATAATGAAGCATACAATGAGAAAAACAGGCTTAACTGAGTCCTGTTAATGCATGAGATGAAGAGATGAAGACGCAACCAATAGTAAAATATGTCTTTTTTTTTTTACAATGTGAATCAATATGTTGCAACAGTTTTATTTTGAACTGTTTTCTCTGACACACATTTTATCAGACATATCACAGCACAAGGCTGGACACACTCAGTGTTACAAATATTCCACCTGCTGCACTTGCAGGCTGATACCATGAAATACAGACCTACAGTTTCCTCCTTTTTGACATTTGGGCCTAACAGTCTGATCAGTTACCTGCTCTATATGAGTGACGTTGCGGATGCCAAAGGCGATGGTGTAAATATCAAACTGTGCGTCGTCAAAGGGCAGCTCCTCTGCATCCCCCACCACCCACAACAGACCTGAGACACATCAACACACAGAAGCACACACAGCTGGTTTCTTCATTTCAAAGACCAATCTTGGTTTCTACTGCATTGATAACTGTAATACCAGTTTACAACCTTATAGCTTTTTAACAACGGTTCTGTTTTATAACTCTGCAGCCGTTATTATTTACTCTGTTCAAATCATGAATGGCTGAACAAAAATCTCATACACATATAATTAACATTTTCCATATCTATAGCCCCAGTCTGTGCACTCAGGGGTGTGATTTCCAGAATGCTTGGAGATGAATGAGAGTGCAAATTACACGTGTTCATGCATACAGATGCTGCAGAACATCCATTTAACTCACAGCGTCCCACAGTAACAACTGTACAGCTACATTAGAGCTCAGCCTATTTCAGTGAATATTTACATGCAAGCTAGTTTCCTAGTTTTGAGCCTTGTCCTGCCTCTGGTCATACTGTTCCCATGGAACATCCAGTAACCTGACAGCCAACATTACAAAGGTATCCAGGTCTCTCAATGCTCTTTTTTGTCCTGCAGGATTGTTTTCAACTAATAAACATCCCCACCATTAGTTATTTCACTACTGACTGAGATGAATATCAACCCACACTAGTGTGCAGCTGCCTGGATTGGTGTACTAAACATAATGGGTTTAGTTTCCCAGCTCTGAGCCAGTGGGTGAAGACCAGAGCAGCAATGCTTGCTGTCAGCTTGTCTCTCTGCCTTTCTCCATTATTAGTATCTACAATCACAGTTTTTCTCAGAATACAGTGAAGAGATTAATATAGACTGGCAACATCTTCGGGGGCGCCCAGGAGGACTTGGAAAGCCTTGCTGGGGAGAGGGATGTCTGGACTACCCCTCTGAGCCTGCTGCCACTGCAACCTGACCCCAGAGAAGCAGCTCACAATGGCTAGTTTTCTGGCTGCCTCACCATCACCACATCACCAGAAAGCTTTGCTTAACGACACTTGAAGCAGATTTCTAGTGAATGACGTACCAGGACTGATGCCCATGCTGTCAGCTTTCTGCTTGCCCACTTTCAGCATCTCCTTGTTGATGTCACAGACCACAGCTCTGGATTCTTGTGGCCCGCCCTCGTCCTCTGTAGAGTAGCTGCTGGAAATGTCCTGCCATGGTGACGTCTGCATGGGCCGTGCCGCTCGATGCTTCTGCCGCTCCTGCTGAGAGCGAATGTATGCCATGAAACGGAAAGCAATGTCACCTGCAGGGGAGGAGCAGCACAAACAAAACACAAGTGTGACAGTAGTGGGGATTTAAGGCTGAATTTTTTTTTGTTTCAAAGAGGTGCACACAAACTGCTTTACCTGTTCCACCTGCCACATCCAGGAGTCGTGCACCAGGCAGTGGGTGCATAGCGTGCAGCAGTGCATCTTTCCACAGTCGGTGAATCCCCAGACTCATGGCATCGTTCATAATGTCATACTTCTGAGCAACATTCTCAAACACCTTATACACTGAAAAAGCAAAGATGAAAAGAGAACATCTGTGTCTCCTCTAACACTCAGGTTTGCTTTCATCCTGCAGATTTTATGCTTTGTGTGATTATCTTTAATTCATTTTTTCAACTTTAGGTAACGAATAAAGGTCATTTTTATGCCAATAAAGGTCGTGTCACGTCCAATTCCTTATCCCTGACAGTATCTATAACTGATCCACCACAACGCAACGTGTGGCCTATTTAAAAGATTAAATTAACTTTTGACCCCATAGTGGGATGTTTTAAGCTGCCAGATGTAAAATCAAGTTGGTCAAAAATATTTAATTTGTCTTTACGACATCTTTCCTATCTGCCTGTAATTCCTCTTACATTATGACACACAGCACTTAAGTTATGACAATAAACAACAAAATACGACGACAACTAAGCAGTAGAGAGCCGAACGTATCGCTCATTAGCACAGCTGGTCACTCACCTCTCTTCGCCTTCTCTGCCTCCGGAACCGTTTCGAAACCAAAATGCGTGCGTCTGTCATCGGCTGCATCGCTGAAACAACGACAAGACGACTGTACCCAACAGCAACCTGACCGACTAGAGACCCCGGCAGCGACAACGTTAATATCTCCGTGAGAAAGACGGATCACCCTCTGGAGTCGCAGAATCACGGACGCAGCCATATTGTGTGGTTCTTCAATTATGCGTCAGTATGACGTCATTCACATGCGACTATGTATGAATGTGTTTGTATATGTGTGTGCGTGTGTATGTATGTATAAGCTTGAAAACATGGATGCATTATACATTGTAGGAGGGCTGTGATTTATATAAATGTGTTTATGAAACAGTATGAGTCAGAGGCTGTTTGAGGCTCTGTTGACCTACATTTCAATATACTTTGTTTGTTTGTTTATGTATTTATGACATTTGTATAATATCAAAAAATCCCTATGCAAAATTTTACCATGGTAAAATTTCTTATGGGTCTTGGTGATAGGTCTAAGATTGTATCTTTTTAATCTCTTTTTACTTTACTGACTCATATCACAACCGTTATAGCATATAATCATACAACTAATTATCACTATCATTAATTCAGTCAATCTGATTCTGTGTTTTGCTCAAGGAAAATTTGTCACAAGGACAGGAGGAGCACCACTGACAGGCAGCTTTAGCATCTGAGCTCTAGCTGCCCTCCTATTCAGTTTATAATGATAAAAACAGAAAAGCTGCAAATCCTCACTTTTAAAAGGAAGAATCTTTAACATTTTTGCACAGTTAATGACTTAAAAGATAATACAATGATATGAATAAGAAAGATAAACAGCTTTCAAAGCTTCAGTAATAGAAGGGAAATCTCAAGCATTAAACAGGCCAACACATGTTCACAAAACCACTTAAGGGCATACTGTAAGATTGCCTTACTTGCACAGGGGTCATAGACAATACTGCAGAGTGAGTCGGATCAAAACAGACATGTTCGTGCATGGCCAGTAAACCTCATTCATACAGTTCTTTTTCAAATCCATAGAGGCAGCCTAGCTCCTTGTTTTTCTAACTGTACCTTTCTCCTAATCTACCTGACTTCCACAGCCTGAGTGCAGAAAGTGGCAGGTATTGTCTTCCATTCTTCTCACTTTCTCGTTCTTACAGTAACCAGACCCTGCCGTGTATTGTCCCATTGTTGCCTTAATTACTGGTCGACTCAGGGTCACAGCGATCTGCTTACATTGCTCTCTTTTCCTTAGCTATGGGAAGGTTGACTGGAGGGGGGTCTGCAGGCCATGACTTTTCCACAGGGACCCAAATGCTAGGTAAACAATAATGCTACAGCTACATGAGTGCTACTGAGAGAAAAACATCTGGGGTCAATAGAAGGGTGTGCAGAAGGCCTCAGAGATTTGATATGTTAGTGTGGTTGTAGGCATGGAGGAAAGATGTTCAAACATCTCCGGTAGAGGGAGTAAGAGAATCACTTGCAATTCCCTGCTTCCACTCTCCTGTACTGGAATGTGTCTTTCTGATAGCAGGAGAATCAAATTCATTTCCAAATGACCTGAAACACTGTGTGTTCCTCTGAGCTCTGTGTGAGGTTTCATATGTTAGAGCATCAGTATTCTTTTAGCTTCTACCTGAGTGTTGTGCTGTAAAATGTGGATCAGTGAGCAGCATCAGAGGTTCAGAGGAAACTCGATTTGGGATTGTTTTGTAAGCCTATGACCAAGACAACTTCACATTGGTGTATTCGACAAATTGTGCTCCTACACAGTTACACCTAGCCAACAAATAGCCAGGGCAAACTGCTGCAGAGAAACAAAAACCAGTGGTTAAACAGTTCCAGAGTGTGCACTCGATGAAAGAAACACAGAAACAGCTTTCATGAATTAAGAAATCACTGTTGCAAACATCATGTGTTCCAACCTCTTACAAACCCCTCTATGTTTGTTTTTTTCAGGGTTCCAGTTGTAAAGCTGGTCTCCTGCTGTTCCCTCTAAAATGTGCAGGTTGCATGCTTGACCTCAACCCGGAGGGAAGCCAATGGGTTACACATGGCCCTTCAAATCCTCTCTCCTTGTGTGCGCGCATCTCCAAATACTGTGGGAGTCATTTCACATATTTAATAAGCATTTAGCTACACAGAAAGAAAAAGATAAGGGGGTGCAGATGTCCCACTATGCAAACACTGGAGCCATTTAAGCCAAAACAGATTTTAGAAAATCACTCTGCATCTTTTGATTTTCACACACAATGCAAAAAATAAAGGTTTCAAATGGAAATAATGATTGGGATTAGCTTGATCTGGTGGCCCATATGCTTGTCAGCAACTCAGTTATGCAACACTCTGTTTAATAGTGAAACAAATGGACCGGGCACAACAAAAGAACAAGCACAACCCGGGCTTAAGAAACATGCATACGGTGTTTATTTGCAACCAGAACACATTAAATAAAACTACAAAGGTACTTCACTTATCAAAAGATAGATTATATCCCATTCACATACAAAATAACAATAATTTACTGTATAAATTAAAATTTTCACTATTTTGCTATTTACAATTGAATGAACAAGCTTTCAACCCCTCCAGATCATTTCCCACAGGGCTTGTGCTGCTGTTCTTGTTATCGAGCACTACATACAACATCCACATCAACTAGTTTCACTGCTCAGAAGATAATTTTCTGATTGATTCTGACTACAGGACAGAACAGAAAATGGGATTTAGCATAATTTACCAGGCTTTCCAAACAAATATGCCCTTGTTAGAGTCGGAATGTCAGATTTTGTTATCTTGTGTTTGATTTGAACGCACATTAATTTCCTATCAGTCTGATGTCTACGCTTTTACTTGCTCGTGCTCTTGACACATGGTCTGCTCTGAACATCACAGACCCAGAGGCATGTCCTCTTGTCTTGAAATAATTAACATGAGTTCCAGTTGAGCAGACAGGCAGAATATACTGCAGCACAGAGCCACATTTTTACAAACCTCAGATCAGGAAAGTAAGTGTTTTCATCTTTTTTTTGGCCCTCAAATTATGTCTTATTCCTGAAAGCTATACATCTTTTGATTTGAATGTCACTGTGATTTTGCACCATGTGTGTAACCTTTTGTCTCAAGTGCTCTGGTTGCTGCACAAAGTACATTTTAATTTTGCAGAATGAATAAGTGAATAAGTACTGTTTCATTTTGAAAGTCGAAGCAAATTTAAGTGCATTGACATTTGGACCTTATTTTTTTTATTTATCCTGACAGTGATTAGAAGATATCCGGGGCGACCATCTGCAGAAACCCATGATAACATTTAGTCCCATGGCAGGGAGGGCCAATTACTATGCTAGTGGCGTACTAGTAGATTTTGACCTTTCACAAGTACTTCAAATGTCATAGCAATGTGCAGGAAACTGCCACAGCTGCAAAACTGGGGTTAGTTTGTGCACAGCACCACTGAGTGCTTTTGGTTATATTTCTGTCTTGGTAAATTGTTTGTGCTCAACCTTTTGGCCTGAAATCAAGGTGACAAGTAAAAGCTTCAGGGTCTGCAGCATCCTGTGATTTTAGACAATTTACTGCTGTCTAAGAAGAGAGAAAATGCATTCCACTTTTGAACTAAGTACAAAAGTACTTTGACGGTTCTCTCAAATGCTTTGCCGAGACACAAAATTAAAGAGCGTACATAAATATTATCATTCCCACACTGAATTACATAATATACAACAATATTTATCCCTCTGTAATCAAAAGACAACGTAATGCGAACAATATGTTCAGTAAATGTCCAAGACTACACAAAACACATAGAAGTCAGAAACAAACATTTCTTTTAAAGCCTTGTCTGTTACTACATGAAGAGTTCTATTCCAAAAGGCATCTAATGTCCATCACACAATAACAATGTTAAACATTCTGTCTGGAGAGGTCTTGTGTTGTGTGTACCATGGATAAAAAGATTAATCACTGATGGCTTTACATTTAAGTGGTGGGAATGTGAATTTAGAATGAAACTCTCCACATCCATGGTGATGTCAAAGACATGTAGACTTCTTCATGGGACCCCCCCCCAATCTGCTTTTTCACAGAAGCAGATTTAAGGAATCTGAGACAAGGGAAGAGGAGACCCTTAAGGCACTTGAATACTATCAAACCGGAAAGGCTCCCACCCACAACCGAGCAGAAAAAGCCCTCAGAGCTTCCCAAGCCTGCATAAACGACAGTTTGTCTGCAAACTGCAACACCCACCCCCCACCCAGCCCAGGGGAACAACACTACTTCTTCTCTCCACCCAAATCCACATGCGTGCTGAGTGAACGAGTGGGTGCGCGTGCTCTCCTTCTCTCTGATCTTTTCATTTTACGGGGAGTGACTCATGCCCAAAGTGCTGTGATATCTAGTGTACCTTCTGTGTGACGCTTCCGTGTCCTGTTTCCCTCTCCTCAGAAAGTTGTCACATTAAACACATAAAAAAAAAAACATTAACATTTTGCATATGGAATCAAAAAACAAAGGACTACACTCTTTGGATGGGAGGACTCTGGCTTTTGGCTGCAAGCGTTCATTGTCCAGATGAGGCAGTTAGATGAGTTACACAAAACTGTTGAGCTGTTAACTGTTACAGCACATGTGTATGTGTTCCAGACACTCCATTGCTTCATCCTCTCCTTGATACTGATGAAGATTTGGTTGCCACTGTGACTCAGAAGCATCGGGAAGAGGTAAACTTCCCTGTTTCCTAAACTGAGCACAAAGTAACAGTGAAGTTAGCCGGTATTCCACATCTTGCTGTGTTGTGTTGTGTCACTGTTGACAAGGGTTTTTGGAGGTATGTTGATTGACAGGGACATCCGTGGGTGATGGAAATCAAGCCTCATTGTACAGGAGAAGCCTCCAGCATGTTACAAGTGTCCTTGTATCGTTGTCCAAGTTGCAGGTCTCCCGCCATCCAATTCTCTGCTCTCCTCTCCCAGCAACACCGCCTGTCCCCCCTCTTCTTAGGTGCTGAGCAGGATGGGAGGGCCCAACTACTTTGGCCATTTAGTAGCAGTCACTCACTCAGTTGTCAACAGTTGTTGGCTTGCTAGCGTAGTGCCTCATAGAGTTTCATTGTCTGAGGGCCTGCCATCTGATGGCCCTTGTACAGAGTAGCTGTGGGTGGTGGTAGAATTTGGTTAACAGTGAGCGCAGCAGTGGCGCTAGTTGCCCACCAGGGGGCTGAGGTCACCATGGTGGTTCTTTAGTTTCTTCTTGAAGAGGGAGATGGTGGAAGGCCGGTACAGGATGATCCAAGGCTCAGAGGATGCCGTACTCTGGCTGCAGCTGTCGGAACCACTCACTGTTGGGATGTTCGGGGACCTGAGAGGAAAGAGGAGAGGAAGAGAGACAGTAAAGACAGACATGAGTAAGAGATAAAATAGAAGCAGAATATAAAAAGAGAAATAATGGAACGGGGTTGCAGAAAGAACATGATTTACAAAGGGTGCACAGCGCCTTCTAAACGTGCATTCCTGATGTTGCATTCATGCCATACTGTCAATTACAGTGATGGATGCTTTTATACACTTTGTTGTGTATCTAAGTGGCTGGGGCTCAGAAGGTGGAGTGGGCTGTCCTCAAACCAGAGAGCTGAAGGTTTGATACCCGGCTTCTCTGGTCTATATGTTCTTGGGCAAGACACTGGACCCCAAGTTGCTCCTGAGTGCTACTGCCATCCGTGTGCAAATAGCCAAAATATTGTAAAGTGCTTTGATTGTGCTTAAGTGAACAGCAAAACACTAGGTAAGTAGAAGCTCGTCGACCACTTAATATGATCTTTATTGCACTGGAACACTATTTTTGGTTTACGTAAAATGATCAACTATTATTTTTCTTACATAAACTTCACCCAGGTTGCTAAATGCTACACACTGGGACTTGAAACATGTGACTGTCATCCTGTTCTTTCACATTTTCCAATACAGCATGAATGAAACATAATACAACAGATCAATGCTTTGACATTTGATGCTCAGCTGTTCACGTGCACCATAAACATCCTCATACTTACTTGATTGTGATATGCAGCAGCAGCTTTGCCACCATGGCTATGACAGTCAGTATGAGGAGTGCGGCCAGAGCGTAGATGGTCCACACTACAAAGAGCGAGCAGCACAGTAACGAGACATTAGGTATTACATCACAGTAATGAAAACTAACTGAAGCAGACTGAAAGGATTAGCAAGCAAAGAATTATCCAAGCACTGCTGGCACAGCTGTTTGCGGTGTTCCGCCAGCAAACTGTCAAGAAACGGCGATGCGTTATCAGTGCACATCTGTTCTCCTCTGCCTGAGAAATACATCAGATAGCCCTTTGAGACGGAGAGCTCAGAGTTTGGAAAGAATAATATTTGAAAGAAATAAAAAAGAACAGAACAGATCGGTCCACCCTGTGCAGCTTTGACAAGAGGCCTGATTGTGATCAGCATGGAGACCCAACGTAACTTCCACATATGAGTCACTAACAGGAAAAAAAACAAGCATGTCACATAGCATTACTTCTATGTATGATCACAGGAAGTCACTCTGGGTGAGACCTTTTAGAAGTATCTCAGCAAACTGAGATGATTTTAAGACTTTCAGAGAAACCATGTCATGCTGAATGGGAGCTCTATCCAAGAACCCCCCCCACGACATCCCTGCAGAGGTAGAGAGAAGTGCAGTAGGTGCAGTGTGTAGTGGGTGTTAACATACTAGCATTGTGGCCAGTGGTCTCGCTGCGTCCAGCCCACTGACCTGGCATGTTGTGCTCCGGTTTACCGGGGCTGGACGTGATCACGTAGAGGATCTGGGAGGAACGTCCATTGGAGGTGCTATTGGATCTCTCAGTGACTCCGCCGGCTAGCTGGGGCCCCGCCGTGCTGGAGATGTCCTCTTCTCCATCATTGTCATCTTCTCCATCATCGACATCTCCTTCAGCTTCCACTGTTCTGGTGTCTTGGCTTCTTAGTGCTGAGATAACAAGAGTAAGAACTGATTTAGACAAGTGAATGTTGTTTCTCATGCTGTCAAAGTGTAGATGCTAGATCAAATGAGAATCTACTGAACCTTAAAACCAAGTGACCTAAATGTACAAGATGGGGCTGCTAAGGATACTAGTGACCCAAACATGACTTTTTCTGAGATTTCTGGCTCTGTTGTGGAGCAAAGTGACAAATTCATTCTTATATAAGTAACTCATAACAGTGGACCTCAGTTCACTGACCATCAATTAGATCATTAAATATGTGATTTCATCGTTAAATATATTGCTGTATTCTTTGTTACAGCAGTCACATCACTTCTACCTATTTCAGTACATCTCTGTGTAGCAGTAATACAAAAATAACAGGGTGGAAATAAATTTATCGAAGGTGGGAGAAACAAACAAGCTGCCATTGTCATTATTCAAACAAATATTCATTTTGTCCATCTTGCGATGTTTACATCATTTCACAGTCTGTAGTAAAGTTAAACTTTCCATTGTCTTCTTAATATTGCAAATATTAGTTTTCAGTTATGTTTCTTGCCCTGCTGTGATTAAAAAACTGTTACAGCTCTCTGGAGTGTGACATATTACCCTTTCAAAATGTGATTCTTTCTGAGTATTCGAAGCGTTCCTAGCTCTTGGGGAGAGGAGTGGTGAGTGGTGCGCCCTGTGCCAGACACACAGAAGACGAAAAGCTCTGCCATGCTCTTGTAATTTCTCCAAGCTGACAACATAGATCACTTAACACCCCTTTAATTATTCCAGTGAGTAAAGTGGGCTGTTGCAGCAAGCACGCAGTAATTGAATACATCATGTTGATCATGTTGTTGAAAGAATATACAGAAGAGTCACGAGCGACTATTTAACTACATTTGTTAAGAAACAGATCTACTCTGCAAAAACACCCGAGCGTCCAGTAAACATGTGGTGAGAGTTTCTGTCTGCTGCAGACATGATTCAAAAAGTGTTTGCAATAAATTCTGTTTGTTTTAACCTGCTTACAGCACCAGATGGGTAGTTTGCCTCAAAAAACAACAGTGCCAGAGAGCATGGACTATTTCAACTCATTTATAGGCTCCCAGAGGAAAGGAATATACTAAATAAGACCTCCTCTGTCTTTCATTTACTTCTCCTAAACATAGATGTGAATCACTGTGTGATTTTGAGAACGTTTTTTCTGAAATGTTGCTTCTGAGAAACAAAGTGTGGAACGTCTCATGCAGATATTTATATGTGTCATGATTATTTCATTATTTTCCTTAAATATGAATTTGTACTGAGGTTTGGTGAAGAGAAACATGACAAATCTATCAGCAATCTGTGCCTGATCCACGTTATCTGTGCGTTATCCATGTCTTTCACGTTGTTCCTATGTGGGTATGAAGCAGAAACAATTAAGATATGAGTGGTTCAAATTAATAGAATTATAATTCTGAGTTTGGGGCCATTTTTTAAAAACATCCTCAAAGCAGCTCCAATCTGGCCAAGCTAGGAGAAACTCCTAAAAATGAGGCTCTAACTTCAAGACGCCTGGGTTTTTGTGTAGAATAATTGTTTGCCAAAAGCCCGAAGGCCTGAGAATAGCTAGAGGCAGTAGAAAGGACTTTTAATTCACCACAGTCAGTCGTGTTTTGGGGAAATACTAGGATAACAAACTCAAAAAAAGCTGGCACATGTTTATGGCAGATCCATTTGACATCAAACCAAAACACAGACAAGACTTTACACTGTTTGTTGGATACACAGAAATGCACTTTGTAGCACTGGCAAACGTAGAACAGCTTAGTCATCTGTCAGAACTGGTCAGTCCATCTATTAGGAGGTGTCTCAGCTCCTTAAACACTCCTCTAACAGAGGTGCTTTCACACGGTTGCCATTTAGTGCCATTTAAGAAGATTCTAAAATAAGATACTATGCAAATACCAATGACTTAAGTCTCTTGTAAGCACTTCCAAATACTGTTTGATCTATGCCTGGTCTCCTCTCCCATTAGTGGTAGTTGGACGATTATTTTCACAAAACCTCAACCTGTCTGTGATCTCCCCAAACTTCCCCTTTTGCAATCAAACTCAGGCCCAGCTAAAAATCTGTTGCCCTCATCATCTGAGAGTGTTTATCCTAAAATTACTGATTCAACTGCTCAGCCTGGAGATATTATGATGCATTTAGTAGTTCCAATAATCAGCTGCCATGTATTGTTCTCTCTGTCACCCATTACTTCAGGAGGTGACCTTTTTCATAACATGTCTCAGATTCTATTCTATGGCAGCGTCATGCCTCATGTAAAACAAGAGCCAATATGGAAGCAGAAAGGCTCCTATTCATCCAGAGATCAAATCAGTTTGTCCTTCCAATACTGTTTTATTATAACACCACCGGTCAAGGAAAATGATACAGGATTACACTGAACTGTATAAGGGAGTGCTTCGCTTACACCTTCAGAAATTATTCAATTGAATCATTTTCAGTGCATTCAGAATATTCACTGTGAAAACAACAGAGGGCAGCTTTTTATTTTCTGAATTCCACATTAGTCTGGAGAAATAAACCAATTTGCAGTGAGGTCTTCAACTTCCTGTGAGTTATAGTTCTTTGGCCATACGTCTGCTCTACAGTGAAGTCATGATATCAGAAGGCACAATGTATAGTATCACAGTATTTTCTGTGTAGGTGGCATTAAAATTCGCTGTGCAATTCACAGAGGAACACACTCTGGAGAAGCACAGCAGCCTGCTGCAGCTTGATAAGACAGTGACTTCCTAGAAAAACAAAGTATTATTTAAATATGCGCTATCACCTGGAGCCCGTGAGGCATTGACTAGCAAATGAAAAGAGAAAAGGGCCTGTCAGTGGCATGACAAGTGGCTTACTGGAGCTAACAAGCTATGCAAAATGCAAGTCAGCATGCACCTGATCATGCAAATGTAGCTCTTGGTGGGTTTGAAGGGGTACTGTAGTTCAGGCAGGCTGCTAGAGCAAAGAGCTGATACTGTGTGATACGCCATAAGCTTTGAGGAACTCAATCCACCACGACTGCTGGAAAACATGAAATCCTACCTTGGTAAAGCAGAGCAAATCCATGGGCTTGGTTGGTGCGGTCTGAGTAAAAGTAGAGTATGACAAAGTCGCCTGTGATGTTCACCAGCTCCCGTGGCGGGCTCCGCCAATCGAAGCGTGCCACCACCTGGTTGGTGTAGCCGTCCAGGAGTTCCACCATGTCTGTCTGATCGGAAATGTCAAAGAAGGTGAAGTTGAAGAGGATGGCGGAGGATCCAGGGACCTGAATAGTCCAGTAGCAAACACGGCCAGCCCCATACTTGTCAGGGAAGTCGGGGGAGTAGACCACTCCTGATGGAGAGGTGTAGTTTCCACCACAGGCACCCACTCGGGCTGGAAGGAAGAACATAACAATAGAGGAGAAGCTGGTCAGTGATACTTTCCAAGTTTAAAGGATATTCAGATTGTTAAGACTGTTCAGTCTATGAACAGATGACGGGTCTCATGAATATGTTAGTAAGAGACATCACATTATATATTTTCGTGAATGGGGCTGCACCAAGCAGCACAGATACTGATCTTATTAAGTGGATTGGTATGAGCCTCGACATGGCTGATCCACACCAAATACTGTCATAGAGTTCAGTGTTTCCACTGTCCTTTGCTCACATCTAACTGCTGACCCAGTTTTAGCACCATACCAATGGCCGGCCTAATGTTAACTTACATAAAAATGATCGGTATGGCAAATACCTTGAGTTAAGGTGTCATACTCGGCATTGGGAGAGAAAAAGTTGCATTACTGTTTAGTTTATATCTAGATTCTTCCAAGCAATAATTTAGGGAATCTAAAATTGAAAAGCTGTTTGTGAGGAGAACTGGAGCGTAACTCAACAAAACATCTTTGCACGGTGTTAACATGACAAAAGCAATGGCAAAGCTGTTCCCACCACAGGTTTATATAACCTGTAGGCACAAACAGATGTATTTGTGAATGTGCATTGTCTTAAATTACTTTGGAAATCCAGAAATTAAAGTTTGGTATCTTGTTTTCCCCAGAGTTAATTAGAATTCCTTTCCAATTCACAGCACAGAGAAGATCACAGAGTCAGACCCACAGCTGTGCTAGGCAACACTCACTGTCGAAGACGATGACCCAGCCATCTCCACCACAGGGCTGGGTGTGGTCGCCGAAGCAAACATGGTTACACTCCATGCTGGGTGACTCGCCGTGGTCATGCAGGTCCACGTCGTTGCCACAGAAACAGGCATAGCCTGACTCCATACCAGCAAGCTGCAAAACACAAAAGGAGTTATGTAAATCCTTGCATCTGCAATTCAAAACAAACTTTGGGTTCCCATAATGCTATTCATCATAAATCCATTTGGCATGGGTGCATGCAAGGAAAACATTGAGGAAATCACTGTGATGACTAAGGAAACACACTTTGTGGAGGACAGATAAAGAATCTGGCTCTTCTCTCTACTCATAAAATATTCAAAATGGCTACTTTTTCATAAAATTGTACATGAGCACACAACAGTTTTGCCTAATAACAATATAATATTCAAATAACAGTAGCTTTAGTAGATGTTTCTCATATCAACTTTACATGAAGCTGTGTTAACATGTAGTAAACAGTTCACTGCATTTAGCTCCTTTTCTCTGAGTCTAATGGGCCCTAATTGCTCTTTCTGTCATGATTACAAGATGCTGTAATCTGAGTCTACATAACCACAACCTCTCAGCTGATTAGACGTCTCCTCTCTCACACACAGCTGCGCACAGGGAGCAGGGAGTAAACCTTACAGAAACAGAACCTTTCTAACTGTCAAAACAAAAGTGCTGGTAAACTGTTCCTGTTGGTGTCAAAGGAAGAATGTGGAACATCTAAAACCTTCACACATCTTGACCTCATCAACAATGGCTGCTTGTTTTCAAAAGAGCTATTGTCCTTTATTCAAAAGGACATCATTGTCCAATATTCAGGCCCAAAATGGACCCACACAATTCAAGGTACTGCATCATTTCCCACTCTTTTTTCCACATGGAATAGGAATTTATGGAGCCTCTGTTCCCCGCAAGACGTATCAAGCTACTTCCTCATTGCATTATGCTATCTGACGAAATAATGTTTGAGAACCCCAGTGTGAATACTTTGGAGCAAACAAGTGATGGACTGCTGCCTCACTCATCAGGCATGCACTTTGTCAGAAAGTCACACGGGATCCATGCTTCCGAGCAGTGACGTTTCACTTGCGCATTAAGGCCAGTGACAGTCCAAGGGTAGGCAGATGATGCCAATCTACTGCCACATCCTGTAACATCTGCTGAACTGAGAGGAGAGGGGCGATCTGTCAGGATCTGTCAGTGCAGCTGGAGCTGAACCAGATCTGCTGAGACAGAAAATGAGCACCTGGCACTGTTTACAGCTGGGACAATGGCATGCCTGATACAGAGATGAGAAAAACGCACTGAGGAGATGCCCACTGGGGTAATAGCCGTTCATTTCCATCTGTCAGCCTTGATTGCTGTGATAATCTGTCATACATTGGTTGGTTTGAAACAAGAAGTTTGATGGCTGAATAAAAAGGGGAGAGACTGCACTTGGCATTGTGGAGACAACTGTCAGGAAACTGCTTGTAAATGCAGATGATTTATATAAAACTTGACTATTGCCAGAGCCGGCTTGTGTCCATTTCTGAAAATGACACAGGCAACTGACTGGATGCTTTTTGATCCAATGAGAGGAGACACTTGAACAGTATGAGTGCCAGGATAAAGTGCACCCAGCAGTCTCTCTTTTAGTTTCTATCGTTTTGAACATATTCTCCTACAAAAACCGAGAGCTTTAATGTTCGTCCAAAGATACTGCTGAACATCCCTTTACATGCTTCCTTTTCATTTCTACATTTCTAGTTAGTTTCAAATCTCACCTTGTATCGCAGCTTCCTACAGAAGCTGATACAGTTCTGGATGGTGAGTTTGTTGGAGGTCTCACTGGTACCGGACAAGGTGGGGGGGTCACCGCTGTCTTTGAAGCAGCCCAGGTTCCCAGGCACTGTAGGGACATGAAGAAGGCGAGAAAACAACTGGTTACACACAACAACTCTGTGTTACATGCTGGTCATTAGCAAATATCACGGGTTTCATCACTGTGCTTGTTACATCCAGATTTCCCTGCAGTTCGATGTCAAGGAGCAGTCCTAATGAGAGCATCCATAGTGACACATATTCATTTCAGTGTTTGAATGTTTGGTGTGAACTGCCAACAGACAAGCCAACTATTTGGCCTCTGAAGAAAAGCGAGGAGGAGGAGGAGGAGGAGGAGGAGGCGGAGGAGGAGGAGAAGGGGA
>NW_018128197.1:47645-88167 GCF_001952655.1 Monopterus albus | reverse complement strand
GGAGGAGGAGGAGGAGGAGAAAGGGCTGAAGGGGACAACGTTGTTTGAATCATTGTGAGAGAGAGCTGGAATCTAGAAAATGTACCCCGTCAGACATGAGAGCAAGTTACATCAAATGTGAGATATAGTGTTTTCAACATGTTTGACTGTGTGTGCATAGGGAGAGATGAAATGTTCTGCGTCTGAGATGGAAAAACATGGGAAAAGATTAACAAATTAACAAATGACGGCGTCCGGAAAGAGTCCGACGCCTTAGATTCACATGAAATGTAGGTTCAATTTGAACCTGCAAGAACATGACAGTGATATTAAAATACAAGTAGAAATTCATGCTGCAACAATTTTGGTTTCAGGCTGCCACCTTTCATACCCTTTTGGTTTTGACAGTTGTTGCAGCCTATTGTATCAACTACTGAACATAAAAATATTTATTAGGTGAGACATAAGGACAAATAGGCCAATTGCAGATGGATGGATGTTGACACCTTTCCAGATCATATTCAAGTAAGACAATTGGAGCCGCCTCCCTTAATCCACTCTGTATTCATCAAATACTATGCAATCTTTCAACAGGCAGCATAGTGATTAAACACTTCAAATCCATTAAACTGAACATAATAGCTCAGGAAGTAGAATTGCACCCTTCAGCACTTGAGATTTGATTTTCATTGCAATTCGAAGACTCTTGTTTCATTTCCATGTTCTGAGGTGAAATGAATTTGACAGAAGTAAATGCATAATCTGAAAGTAGTTTCCACCACAAACATGAAAAATCCCCCCCCCCAAAGCTTTTTAGTCTAAGTGGAATTGGTGTCATCTGATCATAGGGTAAAGACAAAAAAGCAGAGACTTTATCCAAAACAGCTGTCAATGCTGCTTTGAGACACAATGAAGATGCAAAAAATGTAAATCATGTAACATTACATCATGTATTCGTTCCTTATCAAACAAAGTTCAAAGAGAAACAAACCATCTTTACAGAGCTCAGAGTGTGAATGATGCTTCCTGCTTGAAATCTAACTTCTTGCATTCTTGCAAACTGAAATAGAACTGGAAATCATTTATTTGATCATAGTTACACATCACACAAGAGCATGTCTTGTGTGTGTGCAACAACAGCATCTTGCTCTGTGCATGCTGCAAAGTCTGCTCAGAAAACAAGCTCTGAGACTGTGGAGCGGTTTGTCCCCTCACTCTGTTTACCAGCACTGTCCTAGAACTGATTATCTCTAGAGATGTTCAGTTGTGTCACTGCTCCTCAAATATCTCAGTGCTGAAAGCTGCCTGCTTGTCTGATGACAGCAAGTTCCACCAGTGAACAACTGGCAGCCAGTTGTTGGCAGCAAGAAACAGAAAAATACTTGATCCTTTTTAACAAGCCTGTCATAATTCAATGTTGGAATATAGTGATATTCTGCAAAACAAGACAGAGATAAGGAATCAGTTGGAATATTTATAACACCCATGTAGAGGAACAGCAAATAAAATTGTCTTTATGAACTAAAGTAACCTTGACCACACATGTGCATTGTCTTTGGGATATAAGCTAATGCCAATGCTAACTTTACAGCTGGCACAAAGGCTCCTCTCCATGTACAACAGATGCTGCAAAACCCTCTTGTTTATGTAAAACTGAGGCACAAAGGCTTTGGGGGTGAAATGTGACATGTTTTAGATTCTACACACATTGTGGTTCACAAGAATGTCCACCACAGACTGGAACAGAGAATGAGGGGAGACCGGGAAATGAAGTGAGACAGACTGGCAGAGAGAGGGCCGCTCCCAGGGTTTCACCCACGTTTACTGACGGCTGTGCTTGGTCAAGATTTACTGACGTAGGGAACTGTGTCTGACAGGATGACTCAACCAATAATAAATCATGTGCGGTATATTTCCTTTTCCACCACGCTCACATGTACGCTTTATAAAGGGATAAATATGGTTGTTTTAATCATTTAGCAAAGGCTCTACAATGCACAGTTGCAGAACCACCTGATAAATATGGAAATATTTCATACTACAGTCAATGTATTAGTCACTGCCCTCTCCTCATCCCAGGTACTGTGAAGCGGCAGGTGGTTGAATCATGTCACACCAGAGGTGTGTATGGAACTGCAGACAGAGAAGGCGGCTCTGCAGTGCACCTTCCCTGCCTGCACAGTGTTTGTCAAAAAAAGCGTGAAATTGTTCTTGCATGAAAACTCCTGAGCACAGCATTGTTCCTTGAAAACATCTGCTTTGCAGGCTCAACAAGTGCAAATATTTCCATGTACAATAAAACACACACACACACACACACACACACACACACACACACTTGACACACTTCAAAGCTGTCGGAGGAATCTGGATCTTAACCAGCCAGAGGGGAATGAACAGAAGGTATACGAAAGCCCTAGGCAGCCCAGACCAGACCTCTGAAAACCTCAGGAGATCACAGCAGGAGAAGGGACTCCCACACAGTTTTTAAAAAGAGGAGGAAAACACACACAGAGAGCTAAACAAGTCTTGACTGCAGCCAGACTCCTCACAGCCTGGCAGCCCGATTGCCTTAGCACGGAAAAGAGCAGTTTGTTAGCTTTCCCACAATGCAACCCATTCTGACGCAGACAGGAGGCAGCAGGCAAAAGTTCATAGGCATCTGTCCAGCAGGCAGGAGACACCTGTGTTGATGCAGCGGAAACAATAACAAGGACGACCCGAGGCACATCAGAGAGGAGGAAAAAGAACAGCACAGAGGGATACTGCAAACACCATCAAATATGTACAGCAGGCTCTGGCAAGCGCACTTGGGAGGGAGTGCAACGCAAGCAAGTGGATGAGCTTTTTTTTTTACATGTTATTAATAAAATATAATTACAGTTATAAATTTCTATGACATCTTGGGGTTAAAGTGCAAACGAAATCTAGGAAAAAAGGAAGGACACAGAGTGAGAGATTTCTTCTTAATGGGACTCTGGGTGTCTCTGTTCAAAATAGGAACTGCTCTAAACAACTAGACTCTGCTGGCTTGCATCCACCCAGCGCTGCCCATCAGATATTTTCACCAAAGAGATAAAGGTAAGACAGAAAGAGAGAGAGACAGAGAATATTATGCCTTAAGGAGCCATGAACCTTTAAAGTCTCTGCTTTATAATCACTGTTAAAACACAAGGGGATTTCAGTAGAAACGCTCTCCTCACAAGCTGTCCTAATCTTATAATCTACAAGAAATACTGTCATGATAGTGGGAAAAAAGCCTGCAGTAAAGCTGAAAATACATCAAATAAAGCACTAAAATTAAGGCTGGGTATCAAACTTCGGTACTAAAACCAGACACAGAAACCTTTGTTGGATAAACGGGACCAATATTTCTGATTCATAGCTTCTGCAAACTGAGCCGATCCAACTCAAAAATCACAACAACGTAAAGACTGGCTGCTGAACAAAACCTCAGGAAACCTTTGCTCCTTTCTTCTTCCTTTTCCTCCTTTATGACATGCATCTAAAATAATAATATTTCATTTCCATATTTGATATTTGCATCGGTAAAAATGAATCCTGTCGGGGGATTTGTTCTCTCGATGGGGAAACACTGAACAGCCTTTGAGGAATACAAGGGGCTGACAGATCACTGTGAAGTTTATGGTGTGGGGGGTCTATATTGACTGATCATCATAGTTAAATCTACAGTATGTGCTTTCCAGAATAAATGCAGATATAGTTTTTCCTATAGAGTTGCAAAGATGAATCAAGTCAATTGAAATGATCAGAAACTATTCTGATATTTGATGAATTATTTTAGTACTTTTTCATACAAAACGCCAAACTTGGGCTGAATCTAGCTTCTCTGTTGTCAGGATTTGATGTTTTCTGATAGCTGAATAATAGCTGAATAAAACAACCCATCCAAACAGATCACACTGGGCTGTGAGAAAATATAACGGCTATTTCCCCATATTTTTAGACATATTATCACCAAAATGATTGCTCAAGAATATAATCAGCAGATTATTTGTAAAGTATAGTACTACAGTACATTCAGGGTGCTGACAGCAGGCAGTCTGTAACACCTGAAGCTGTTTGCAGTTTGTGAGATTCGCTGTCAAAGGTGTGACTGTCAGTGAAAGATGTCAGCACAGAGCAAAGTGATGATTCACAGCAGTTTCTCTTCATACATCAGCTCCAGAGCGCAGCTCTGCTGGTACGTTTCCTTCAGTGTTTACATTTTTGCCTGATGTGACAAGCTTTGTCTTCTGACAGCACTGTGAATACATAAACATTTAAATCTTTTTCTTTTTATGCCTCATTAGCCTCGAATGATTTCTGTAGGCAGTTTGACATCCCCATCTAAAAATTTAATTAAGCATTAAAAAGAGAAACTGCATCTAGAGGCAAATATCTCTGATAACAGCCCGTAAGAATCCATGATGACTTCTGGAGCAAACACTGGAAAGATAAGGCATAACGTGCACCGTGACCAAAACAAACCTTTGAGCAGCATAACTACTTTATTTACAACCAATTACAGCGTAACCAGAGACAAGATGTTCGTCCATTACTGACAATGGGTGTTAAAGCCATGAGGTCAAAAGAGGAGAAGCAGGAATTTAACAGCACATTCCTCAAGTGCTAAAAAGCTTGATGCGAGTAATTTAAAACACAGCTATGCTGAAACCTTGGAAACACTCCCACCAGCCCATTAATGCACCGCAGGCAGCTTAACGACTCAAATCTGACGCACATACTCGTGAACCTGCACCTTCTCAAATTCGCACCCTCTTCCCATAAATTCTATGTGCAACAAGGCAAGAAAACATCATAGTTGGTGTTTGTGTGATTTCTTTTATTCCTCCATAGCATTCTGTCTCTCTGCCTTTATTCCTCATGCTGTCTCCTTTTCATTGTGTCTCTGCCCCATTTATTACCCCTTTTGTAGTACAGTACACTTGATACATAAACAAATACAGCTGCTGCATTTCTTCAAGCCTGTGATTAGTCTTGTCGACTGCACCACATCTTGCAAGAACACAAGAAAAACAGAGAAATATGCCACCAACTCCCCCAGGACGAGCATTTCTGGGAACTCGGTACTGTTTGTAAGAAGGTGGGAGTTGAGATTATGTGTTTCTGTTGGGTTTATGCTTTGCTTTTCTATGGAGATAATACATTCTCAAGCCTGTAAATGGGAGAAGTTTACAGTCAGAGAATAAGGGACTTATTATTGGACAGAATGAGAGAAGTGTTTGTGTCTAACAGACTGACTGAACTAGTGGGATGCTCAAAACATGCTGCAGGGCTGTGTGCAGCATGTGCGACACAGGGAGAGAGAAAACGAGATACAGAAGGAAAAGAAAGAGACAGAGAGCCACTACTGCATGTTCTGTGCATGTTTACTGAATCTGTAGGTTCGATTTTATCCCATTAAACATTTCTTTGTGCTTGCATATATGCGTGCGTGTGTGTGTAGAGGCAGAGTTACAACAAGACTGAAATGGAGGAGATCAATGCCCCAGCCCGGGGCCCTGAGAGAGTGACTAACCATCTAATTAGAGGGATGAGCCAGAACTTTAAATGAATAATTAGTGCCTTTTCGGAGACAGGGCCAAACAATGTATGGCGGAGATGAAAAATGGCCGCCACACCGCATCACTCTGCCTCCCCTGACAAACCAAATAGCCTGTGCCCCAAGGAGTCCCAGGAGACCTGATACCAGCACGACTGGGAGATGAAAAGATGAGCAGACACTTTGTGAGCGCCTCAGGCGCGAGATAAGCGGTGCGCTGCACTTCCATTTATCCTCATTCATTTTCAAAGAGATGAACCTCTTGTTTGTCTACTGTGGCAGGTTGTCCTGGTTATCTGGATGTCAGTAATGGTGGCGAACTCCCCAGGAATGTACAAAAAAGTGCACCACATACAGTACAGGGAATGCATTATGATTATCACTGCAGTTACTTTCTGTTACTTTCCCCTCACATGTTTTCGAATCAGTGTGAACTTTCAGATCTATTTTTTTCAAATTCTATTTACAACATGTATAAAATTCATCCCATGCAACAAACACACACAGTTTCATGGGAATACATTTCAAAGTAAAAGTGCATCATTCTGGATGGAAAAGAGAAACAAAAGCAATGTTCCAAACACTGCTTGAATCAATTGTGAGCATAGTTGATACAAGAATAAAAGATTAAGTAATGGCCCCTTAGAGCTGCAAGAGCCAGCAGCAAGTAAATGGTGGTGACTGTTTTCTTACAGTCTAATCAGTCTTGGAACTAAATGTGTAACATTTTGAAGATGAACCAAGAGAAAAAGATGTGGTCATGAATCTTTGAGGCTAAGGGAGTAAATATCATGGCATGTCCATTAGATAATTACTACTGCATCTTGTGTGCACAGGTGACATCTTCGTTCGAAGGTAGCAAAAGACAACAATTATTAAAGGGCTCCAATCAAAAAGCTTTATCATGTGGGGAGCATGAATGTGTGCAGCAAATTTCTTGGCAGTCTACCAAACAGATTTAGAGATTTCTTTTGTCCTGGAAAATTTGACCTGCATGTGGCACTAAACGCGTGGTCATGAAAAACATTTACTGTCCATAAATATCCAAAGAGTATTTCATTGGTCAGGAGTGAAGGAGTTAACAAAATCATTAGATGTCAAACTCTGAAGACTACAGATGGACTGAAACAACACATTAAATGGCTCCTACAATGTTTGGAGGAGATGTTCACAATACCTACTCAAGGTGTCCCTAAAGGAGGCATGGTGGTCAAGTGGTTAAGGTGTTGGTCTTGTAAATGAAACTCCCTAAAAATCTTATCTGGTTTGGTAAATGTCAGTGTAATATAATCCAAAGGCTGGTTAACTCCAAGGAAATATACAAAAATCAATTCCTAGTCCATGTTGACACAGTGGCTTTGAGCTGAACCCTCACTTGCTGCTGGAGGCTGTCCACCAGTGTATGAGCATGAATGGTGGCCTAAGGCACAGCTGAACCTTTTTGGCCTGTTTTATCACTGCCTTAAATTACACATTTAAAAATCATACTGAATATAGAGATTAATCCAGTTTAGCTGAAAATAAGGAAAACTGCATTAACACACACAAAGCACACTGTGAGCTATTGCACCTGTGCAAAGCAACTCTAAAAGACTCTTGACTGTGAATCCTGATTCCTGGGCACTAAATTGGTTGACCAGCTATACATCTCCTCCTTTTTCCCAAGACAAGCACTCAACAATGGCCACTTACTGGTTGTCATTAGCAAACATTCTACACAACCAGCTTGCCTTGTAATCAATACCTTTAATTCCCTAATGGCTCTGGCTGATTTCGTCCTGGCCACAGTGAGAGCAAGAAGAAGCCAGAAAAGGGCTGACAGATTATATCTACCTAATGTCCTTATTGCTGTGAGTCTCTGCTCTTTAGTTTCTGTCTGAGAGTCTCCTCACAATGCTGCAGGCAGGTATTTCCCCTGAGGGCAGGGGCGAGTGGAGGTCAGAGGTTAGAGCAAGATAACAATGAGCATGCTTGAAGCTCCCCTTGCTGCCGTCACCAGGCAGGGAAAGGCCTAATGCAGGTGAAAGAAGATATGGCCAAACTAGCATTCAACACAATAATGGTCAAAATGTGTTTCAGGTCAGTCGTGTCTGTATGAGTATAATCTTTGTTTTCTGACAATTCAAACTGTAATAAAATGTACCTCTTTATCTCACAGGCTCCTTATTTGCTGATACAAGCTAACGTACCCAACTATCTTCAAATATTTACTTCAGTTTCTCTAGTTTGTAGATGGTTTACAAGTTTAATATGTAAAGAAAGTTAGCTTAAGCCCTATGAGGAGGTCAGGGACAAGAGAAAAATTAGGACAACAACAACTTTCATTGTATGTGTGTGCAGGTTTTAAATTAAACCCCTAAATCTACTCACACAGCACCTGTGGTAATTCTACACATAAAATAGCTCTGCAAAGAAGGAGCCTAGTACATTTATATTAAAAATTTATACTAATTAATTTGGTTGGCTGAAAATAATCTTAGCAGATAATGTTTTTAATTTACAAGCCTCGGCTGCTGAGGACAAAGAAATAATTTCGGCCACTGGCTGTATGTGGGTGGAGACACACACTTTTATTAGTGCTTCATGAATGCAGTGCGTTTAAGGGGAGCCACATGACAAGTCTCTTAGCATTAAGCTTTCATAGGAAAACATTACTGAACTTAGCCCAACCTCAATTCTAAAATTCTTACCTACAGTTCAATACCCTCTTAAAAAATTAAGGAATGCCCAAAATGAGCTCACTTCACAAAAATGTCCTCTCCCCGAAGGTCTGCATCTCTGACAGCTTTGTATGTTGTCAATAGTACAGACTCTCACACAGACACACACTGTTCTCAGTGATGCCTCAGCCTGCCTCTGTATGCTGGTTGGGAGGGCTGGCTGTGGTGAAAGTTGGTACAAGACCACCTAGGGAAATATTCTGCTTCTGAAAACAAAGGCAAAGAGTGAGATAAATGTTGCAATAACAGAAGCAGAAAGCAACAACCAGGCAACCACAACAGCCACGAAGCAGAGCTGTGGTGATTCCGTCTGGGCTCGGCTTCCAGACCACATGTTCTACATGTCCGATTTGTCTTGGCCTCTTGCTTCTTTCACACTTGTTCTTGTCTCAGACATTCATTCAGCCTTTTGGCTTTTCCTGCCAACTATAACATATTTAAAAAAAAAATCCCACAACCTGATCCACACTTTTTTTTTCTTCATAGTAATGGAATTTAGGAGTATAATTAAAGCTATTATATAATTATTCAGGGTATTGATCCTGTTGGTGCCTCATAAATCAATATCCTTACATGTGATGTTCTGGCCTTAAACGCTGACTGATTTTATTGTGGTGCTGTCAGTGTCTGGCATTTGGTCTTGATTTGCCTTGACATGTCTGAAACCTGTTAGTGTTTCCAACTCCACTAAGATTGGTACTGGAACTGATTTGGACTCAGCTAACACAGGCTTGGTGCAGAAATAATTAATCAGTTAGTCATCTGAAACACAATTAACAACAATTTTGACAATTAATTAATCATTTAAGTCCTTTATAAAGAATACATTCCAAGAACTCAACTGCTATGAAAATAATGATCTGCGGTCTGGGAACTTATGATAATTGTTTTCCCAGCAGTTACTTGGCATTTAATAGATTAAACAATTAAAAACAGCAATTAATACAGAATACAGTGGAGGGTGACAGCTGGCAGGTATTTGTACATGTCAGCTTTTGATTCTTGATGTTGGCAGTAGATGAAAAGTCAGGGGAGCATCATCATCATCATTCACTTCCAACATTTGTAACATCCAAAAATCAACCTGATGGTGGCGCTGGTGGAAAAGTCAGGGAATACCAAAGTCGGCACCATCCAGAGAAAATATACAAATATGAAATGATAAAGGAAAATCATCCTTAATTACAGCTCCATTTTAACAACCGCCCTGCTGATAGGTTTTTTCGTTCTGGCATTCATTCATCTTAACAGTGCAAGTCGAGTACGTTTAAACAACACCTGACCAATGGACAACTCAGCTTCATCCCAAAATGTTCAACAAAAGACATTTTTCAGAACCAAACAGATCCATTCATGAGTACTCTGAGGTTGACTCAGCTGCCATTTAGCCGCTTCGTAAATCACTCTTAGAAGGTAACATCTCATTACCACATATTTACCTCAGTGTTCAGCAATAACCTTGGGTCAAACACACACTGTAACACTTCTTTCACTGTCATGTCTTCACGGTGTGGCTGTTAGCTTGCCAGATGGATGTGGTGTCCCTGGTATTCATACTATTGTTCCATGGTGACAGACAAGATTAATAAGACATTCCTTCCATTGTTCAAACAGATGAACGTATAACCTACATAAGTAAGGTATTCAAGTTTTGTATCAGGTTGGTTACACATTTAGGTGAAGACACATCACAGCTCTATCACAAAGCAACATATTAAAGTATCACAGGAGTTCTGGAGTACAGATAAAGCTTCTTATCACCCAGAAGTGTGTGAAATACAAAAATGCTGTCACTATACAGTGCATTATCACAATCTACTGATTAAAAATATGTATAAAAATGTTTGTTTTCGATTATGTTGACTAGTCTTATCTTTATTTTGTCTGAATAGGCAGTTTTGAAAAAAACCTCAGCAACTTATCAAACCCCTGAGATGATCATTTTGTGGTCTGTCTGGGTTGCACCTTTACACCCGTGGCAATGAAAAGATGAGCGAAGGTGACTTAATTTTTCTCAAAGGCATTAGGACTGTACCAAAACAGAGTAAGACCTCACAGCTTTTCTTTACCGCAGGAAAACCCAGTGGCACAACAGGTTTGTCTTAGTTAGATGCTGTTGCAAGATGGACTTCCAGCGTGCAGATCAAAGCATCTTTGTCTTGGCAAACGCTCGAGGACTTCAGCCTGACAGTTTCATTCTAAGTCAGTGAAATTCAGCCGGAGCATACCATCAAGCAAATGCCATGTCAGCTTAAAGGAGCCACATCTTAACAAGATGTTCTTCCAGCATGCAACACTCTGAGAAAGGAGGCTTTGAAAAAAGGAGGGCTATTTGACAGGAACTCTCACATAGATTTTATCTTCAACTCAGTGACATGTGCTTTCAAGCTAATCTTAGATCAAACTGGCTTTCACACAACAATCCAAAACTGAGATTTCATGAGATTCCAGGAATCATCAGACTTCTGAACTTGGGTAAAACCAAAACATTACAAAATACAACTTAGTCATCAGCTTGAGTCTGTATCTAGTGAATCTGAATGCTCCATGGTCAGTTCCTCACACCTTATTCCTACATACTGAAGCCTGGTGTAAATGCATCAGCACTGAGCGCACATCAAAAAATTAACTTTACAATGACAGAGTCAGAATAATCAAAATACCTCTGTAACTTTTCATTCTTGACATTTAGTATAGTTCAAATAATGTGGAGTAATCAAGATTTCAGAAAAGTTCGTTTTCAGGAGTGCAAGGCTGGTCTGCAGGAACAGGAACAGGCTATGCTTAGCAGAACATTAGTGGCCTGGGAATGAGAACGACCTCAAAACCAGCCTCATTTCGCAGGACAACACACACCATGGACATGTGAAACTTTACAGCAGACCATATGCTCTGACAGCGCACCTCTTTGAAATGTTTAGATAATTCCACCACATGATAACTGCTGCCATGAGGGATTACTAGGATCAACAAATGTCATGACATACACTATAATCCGCACTGTCAGACCATGTGTGTCTAGCCTCGTGTGACCTGCCTGGCACTGTGTGTTCCACCAGGGTGTGTCACCCTCACCAGGGTGGCATGACCCCAGATGACAGGGAGCCCAGCTGGATAACAGGCCGCCTGTTGGCAGGCTCCAGGTGCCCCCGCGAACGGCCGCAAACTACCAACCACACAACATCAAACGTAAGCAAAAAAGTAGACAAAATGAAGGCACAGACAAAACAAAAGCCAGACAAAATGAAAACAAAGACCACTGTTGCCCTTCCTCTGGCACACCACAGTGTTTTTCAGCCTTTCGTTGCCAACCACAGACTGAGAACACTGACACAGGGAGAGCATCAGCATTCCCTCACTTGGCTGCCGAAGCTCTCAAATGCAGCAGATTGAGAACAGACACTGCCAGAAGGTGAGGCACCACGTGGCGATTGTGATTTCACAATAGATGAGATAGAGCATTCGTGTCTGAAAGCTCCCTGATATCCCTGCAGGGGGAAACCATCTCCACAGAACAGGCATGTTTTCATGACACTGGATGCCTGACTCACACAAGCCTCATCTCCTTTTCTTACAGTATATTACAGGGCTGTACAAGTTTAAATGCTCACACAGAAAAAGAAATGTTCATGTAAGGCATCATCTGATATGGGTGAAGCTCTTAACTGTTAGAAATGGATTGCCTGTTGTAGGGATGGGTTACACACTGCATAGTAATGGATCCTAGTCAAAAAACAAGGCTGAACCGGAACATGAGCCGGCCCCGTTTCACCACATATAATAATATTATATACTAGTAATAATATTACTTTCCCCAGTAACAAGTAGTGTAAAAACTTACAAGTTAAAATTCTGTATTATCAGAGTTACTGCGGCCAAAAACAACTTGTTATAAAGTTACTTTTGTTGCCACCACAGCAAAGATTGATTTGAAATCCAGCATTTAATATTCATAGTTGTCGCACGTGCGCACATCACTACATGGTGGTGTGCTTTTCTAGCGTGTAACTTTTATGGATTCATAGGCTCCAGAAAAATCCCTGCTAGTCTGAAACCTTAGCCATCTTTACTGTGATTACCCCGACACTGTCTCAGCTAGGAGGTGCATTTTGAGGAGAAAGGATGCACTCGTAATACAGCGAGTAGTGTAACAAGTTACTTTTGACAGGAAGTAATAAGTAAAATAATAATATTAATTTTGAAAAGAGTAATATATTTTATATTACTTATTTATATTCTATAATATTTTATTTTTTTTTGAGTAATGAGCCCAACACCGGTCCGGCTCCAAACAGAGACAATGCGGGCTGCTCTCCTCCGAACTACCGAGGTTTGGGATAACGACCTAGACAGACTGAGCTAAATGGAGAGTCTGAAATAGGTCAGTCAAACATCTAATGGGATACAAACAAGCCCCTATCTACATAAAATCATCCACATGCTCACATGGACACAAACAAACCCCCATCAGAGACAAATACTTGGATGTACCCAGGCCATCCAGCCAACAGGCATTATTAGATGGGTTAATGGGTCCTGAGCCATTCAAACAGCAGGCTTTAGTCAAGCATGCTACTCAGGCAGTATAATGGTGTGATAGCTAGAGGGGTCGGGGGGGTCTCGAGGCCTAGCGGTACCAGCTGCAGTGAAAGCAATTACAGCTTTGCCCCTTCGCTGTCTGATAGCGCCTGTCCACCAGTTTACCTCAAGTTCAAACGCAGGCTTTCACAGTGAGGTTTTAATATGTTACAGGAGAATAAATTCCTGCTTCACATAAAACATCTAGGAATGCAAAGTAAAATGAAAGATAAGTGTTTGGAAATGGAAAAAAAGAAGTTAGATGAAAAAAGTGGAATGTGTAAAAAAAAAAAAAAAGCAAAAAGTTTGGTTACATGAGAAAATGGACTGTGATTCATGCTTGAAGAGACAATATTTATCTTAGTTAAATGGAATATTTGAAATCTGCTTGGGTAAATTTCTGCAGCCACCTTTATCTTTAAAATTGTGTTCAGTTACAAGATTCCTTTAGTTATTAAAAGCATGTAATAGCACTTCTGACCAAGTCTGCATTGCAATGTTATTAAAGTGCAGAACATATGGAAAACGTTGAAATAGCATGACGAGTTAGAAACATATAATTACCTTAGAAACATGAGGGATAATAACATCAGCATGTGTGACAGTTGCTTGCAGCAAATCGCTATATCTGAACTTGTACTGCAGGAATTCTGATCTTTGGCTCAAAAACAGCGTGAGCTGATCCACCTTCCAACAGTAGTGATTAACAAGGTGGAGAGAGTTAAAGTAATGAGATTAAATACTGACACTCTTTGTAAATGTGTGCCAAGTCAGTAGAAAAACACTCAGAAGCACAGAGTCTCCCAACTTCCCCCAACAGTCCATCACACACATTCATCCAGGAAACACTGGACAGGGACACTCTCACAGTCATATGAGAACAAAACATAAATCCACAAACAGGAAAATGTGCATAATCACTCATGTCAAAATGCATGTCAAAACAAGCTCCGAAGCCAAAGGGGAAACTTATGAACACACATACAAAAACACAGACATACAGAGGCAGTGACTGACAGCTTGCATTAAAGTAAGGGCAGGCCCGGGCATGGCACCGGTGGGGTGACGCAAAGCAATTAGAGGCATTTTTTAGATGGTAATAGCTGTGTACAAGCTATACAGTCTATAAAAGCTTTTCATTCCAGGCACGGAGACGAGCAATAAAATTGGCCAGTCCATGGCTGGTCTCTGCTCCAAGAACATGGAGGGACAGAGCAGAGAGAGAGATAAAGGAGTAACAGTAGTTTCTTACTTTGGCATGAGGGGATTTCACAGTATCTCCAGTAGATCCCGTCTTCGTGATCGGCAATGTAACACCAGGGCTGAACGTCCCCATCAGGATTCCTGCAGACATACAGGGGTAAAAGTTGGACCACTAAGCTGGTTAAATCTGATAACATTTATTTTCTCTATGTATTGGTTGATTCGCTGTGGTGACCCCTAACGAGAACAGCTGAAAGAAGAAGAAGAAGAAGAAGAATTGGTTTCCTGTTCAAAATTAGCAGTCTTTATTTTCCCGCCAAAAATTGAGCTTTTGAAAAACTTTCTCCAGAGTGGATAAAAGCAAAAACACCTCCCCTGTGTTTTAGCGCAGATTGGGAACACAGAGTCTTTGGAAACAGCTTTTTCCATCCCCCTTATCCACTCTGTGATCACTCATTTTCGATTTTATTATAACCAAAATATGTGTTAAACTGCATCTATGCTCATTTGTCAACTTGATAAAAACGTGTGAGTCGGATGTCTCCGCGCGCCACTACAGTGCAGGAAATGCTGTTGGCCTGGTTTCTCTATTTTGCTGTGAATATAGTTTTGGAGATCTGTTGATGAGGCGATGAAGGTTAAAAAGAAAGAGAAGTTAAAGGTGGTAGAGGTGGTAAGGAAAGGACAAAGAAGTGATGGCAGGGAAATGAGGGTGAAAAACCACAACACAAAGACGGATTTAAACACTGCTGCTCTGGGCTGAATACTCAACAGTGTTTCAAAGGATGATTACTTGGCTGTGTCAATCATCCCCAGTAGCACCCCTTGGCATTTGTTGGTTTAGCCTCTTCCTCTGCACCCTAACTATTTATATCAATCAAGAGCCAGACCAATGAGTCTTTGATGGGTGGAGGTGGTTCCAGACCTGCTAAAGGACTGGGTGATGGGACAAAGTGTTTGTCTGAGGCTGCAGCCTCTTTTCAACCTCATCAAGGCACTTTTAAAAAGGCTGACAGGCTCCTCTGTGTTTTTGCTTTTCATTTTCACTTACAAACGTGATGGGCAATGGTACTGAATTCCAGGAGAAATACCTAAAAGCTTTGTGCATGCTCCATATTTCCAGGGTTATCATGCATCATCGTGTGAACCCCATGGCAACTTCTAAATTGCAAATAAATCAAAGAAGCTACTGTAGCATTCAGGTGTTTAATGCGTTTGAATAAAAAGATGCCAATGTAGCATGCAGTGAGCGCTCATCCTGGTACTTGTTTCAGCTCTTTAAGCTCCATTTCATTTTGAACTGAAAAAATACACTAACTAAAAAAGCCTTCTAAGATGACATTGCTATTTTTTAGCCATGACTGTAATTGACATAGACCTTTTCACTTCTTCTTTCACGTACTGCATTGTAGCATCTTGAAAGGGCCCCGCGGCGCTGCGCTATCCTGTTTCGCCTTTTGTGAGCAAAGTTGTGAAGGGCGTTTCCCTTTCTTTTCTTCTCCTATCAAAAACACTATCCTAAGTTTCCTCCTCTCTTTTCATACTCAGAATCAGATACTGACAAAGATGTTATTGTAAAGATTTTTTTGGGGTTGAACTCAAGCTTAAGTACCTTAAAGCCCATCTCTCTCAATATCTGGCAAACAGTTGCCACTGTCTTTCTTACAGCCTGTCAACAATGGAAATACGTATATGAATAAAGAGCTTTTCTTGTCATGTGTTGTTCTTTGTTCAACTTTTTTGCAAAACAACTTCTCTCAACCTGAAATTTTCCCATGTTCACAGGAAACCTGCCTTGTTTTCCAGTAAATTTTGTCACTGTACCATGAGCCCAGATCTGTTTGTTGCTCCACCTAGATAGAAGGCGGCCACCTGTTTGTTTAGCCCAAGGTTACTGCTAAAATGATTTAAAAGAGCAAAAACTAAATCCAACCACCAAAACACTGAATTACACTGGATACCCTGTCTCTATTTCTTTCTCCCCTTCTTTCTTTCAAGCCTGTCAACATGTAATAGCACCATTTGAAATAAGACTCCCAAGAACTCATCTATGGCCAGTTGTGTAATTTAGTTCACTTTCCTAATCACCCCCTAAGGAGACAGACATGAATTACAGTCATCAGTGTTGAAAAAACATCCTAAGTAGACCACCCATCCTATGTCCGACCCACCAGCATCTTTGATCATTAAATGATGTGGTGTGCCCCTCTGAGCTTTCTTCTAAACCCCGGACCCCAAACACTGTTTCATGCCTCTCTCTCTCTCTCTCTATCACAAACACACACACACCTGCATAGATGCTTTTAACAGAAGGATGGGAACATCATCCATGGGCTAAGGTGAACAGGCCGGCACACATGACAGAAAAACATAATCAATTCTGTCGCAAGGTGCCAGTGTGTTGGTGTGGCCTTGGGTGTGTGTTTGTATGAGGGGATGGAGGGTAGAACAGACACTAGAAAGCAGACAGTCTCAGATTAGCTGAGGTGCTACAGTGCAGATAAGAGCTGAACATGATGGATGGAAATCCATCTGTTTAACCCAGCCACACAGAGAAAGGCTTTGTCCCAGAGGCGACACACTGATAAACGTTGCTGTCAGTCTGTATATACAAGTGTGTGTGTGTGTGTTTGGGTTTTTTTGGAGAGTTGCATTCACATCCATGTGTGTGAGACATTGCCTGCTTGAATCAGAGTAGAATTGCTTGTTGAAACACCACCATACCTGGAGGTAGATCGCAGAAGATGTTTGGACCCTTAATTGGCACAGTTGTGCTGATTGACTTACTTTGCTGAGAGTGAGCCGCACACCTCGGTCCTGAGCCCATTACAGCCACACTGCATTTTGCCCCACAAAGCTCACCAGTTCTGCATTTGAAGACTGGATAAGATCTGAACACTGACAGAAACAGCTGTTCGTGGCTGGCTGTGGCTCAGAGGTTTTCCTATAATAAACATTTTCCACATACTGTACCTTAATTAATCAGAAAATTTATGATCATCTTTAAAATGCCTGGCACCATGAAAATACATCACAGTACATGCACAAACGCTGGAGTGACATGCTTCCAGTTGCCTTTTATGATATAAACTTTCTAACGTGACTTTGTTTAGTTAAACTAGCAGATGTGTAAATGAATGAAACAAAGGCTTTGCAGAATTGGAGAGAGGAGAAATGCTGATTGCAAAGTAGCGACGAGAGTCTTGTCTGGTTTGGGATTTGAGGTCAACAGCAGAACAGTCTGGCAATTTACTGCCAGAGAGAAGAGTCTTTAATTGACTTGGATGATTTAGCATGCAAACTGCTGCGCTGCATGAATGCATGCATTGAAGAAGAGGACGTGATGGTTGTGGGCTGATATTTATAGTCTACTGTCTATTGTTGTTCTCTCACAGCTCATTAAGTCTGAGGTCAGGACATTCCTGTGTCATGTGTGGCTGGTAAACACACCACCATGTTCCATGAGTTATGTCTTTAAAGAATCAATTCACCTAAATTACAAAGGAACTTTTTCTCAGCCATCTCTATAAATAAGTGTAGTTTTATTTTGCCCAGGATTTAAGATATGTGTTTCTGAGATTTCTGCCTTCAGCACAATACAGTGGAGATGACAGGAATTTAATTTACTCACAGCAGCTATATCTTTCCAGAAAAACAATCCGCCTTATTCTGGGTAAGCTACTGTCACTGTCAACAGTTTTAAAACTTTGTCTTTAGTAGAGTGAAGGTCAAATTAAAACTGTTAAACTTAAAGGTGAACCACTGTAACCAGGACAATTTGCGTGGAAAGAGAATGATGGGAAGACGACGAAGACCATCACAAACAAACTGGGACTGATTATTTTGGACACCCCCGACTCTGGAAGGAAATGTCCCATTAATATGTGCCATAGACAACGTTATGGGACTCACAGCTGGAGCACTTGTACAGCTGGAAACAGAATGAAGCTCTTCTGGTTAAATCATCAGTAAAACTATGTCTGAAAATATCTGTTTTATTGAGAAAGAGCAGAAGGTACAAACCTGTGAGCACAAAATCTTAGAGATAGAGGTTTCACTGTTAAGAAAAGTGACATTTCAATCTGGATCTTAAATCAATTTGGATTCTGGATCAATTTTGAATTCATTCAACAACTAGAGCACAGTGTTTGTTCACAGACTCAACAGTGAAGCGTTTGGAAATGTCATTCTGATACATGACTATGACTGGCACTTTCTCCTTAGCTACAGCAGCTGAGGCTCATGGGTTCTTTAGCATTTTGAGCTGCTGCGCCAAGTTGATGATTTGTCCAGCATAAAGCTGAGATAATTAAATGTGACAGTCATAACAAAAACCTGTATGACTGTTACATTATCTGGGAGACTTATCCAGAAGCACTGATCTTACACTCAACGTTTAAAGTAAAGTATTAATCATAAGAATAAAACCAGCGGCCCTCTCACATCACAGGTTTATTAGTTGGGTGCCAAAATGTGAGAAAGTGAAATCTCGAAACCTGGGTAAACAAAACCAAAACCATCTGCATGTTAAAAAAAACCCAGTTCAAAAACATGTTTGTAATTTGGATGAACTGACTCTTCAAAGACAAATGTCCAGACATATAAAGAGTAGATTCTATTACACGCCGCTGGTTTTGATTCCAATATTGCTATAATGGCTGATGCTTAAGCACCACACAGTGCTCCTCATGAGACACTTCTATTTGTGTCTTCAATTTAACACCGCAGCGCGCTGGGATCATAATGCAGTCATACAAACAGCGGACAACTTGGATGCAGCTTGCTTGACCTCAGATTTGCACCTGACATCATGGAGATCCAATTACAATCAACTTGGGGGAACACTATTCACCCTGGCATTTCCATTATCTCATCTATGTAAGGGAAATACATTAGAAGCCACAGTGGGTGCTCATAAATTCTACTGTACACACACACACACACACACACACACACACACACCTGCATTTAAATAGCCAGGAAGAGGTTGGTAAAGCTATTCAACCACACACTAAACTGTCACACACTTCACACTAATACTAATGCACCGGGGAGAGGGTCCAGCAGCAGCATAAGACCAGTAAACAATAAAATATAAATCAGGGCTTTGATTTGTATGAACACCATAAAAGCCACTATTCTGGAGGTCTCTGTGAATTAGAAAAGGTCAAAAAGTACTTAAGAACAGCACTGCTGTGTTATGACTTTACAACTTAGAGAAAAGCTTCAGAGATTTCGGGCCGATGAGGAAGGGGGTGTCCTGTCTCCTAAGGCTTGGCGTTCAGGGTCAAGCCACTGTTCTGGATGTCTCTGTGAATTAGAAAAGGTTAAAACGTACTGAAAAAGCATCTTGTTTAAATGTACGAGCACAAACCAACATCAGAGCTCAACACCAGACTTGTTGATACTTTTGTAGAATGTACTTCTACTTCAAGATGTGAAATGATTTCTGAATGGAACCATGCTGATGATTAGTACTGTAATAATCACTGATGCAATTAGTCTCAGCTGAGACACAAGAGTTCTTGTCTTTTTCCTGAGGCTTTCTGCTCCTTTTTGCAGGGAAATAATGTGACATTTCCTCTGTGCACACTTTCTCCCTGTTTTCACTGGGGTATTTTATAGCAGGCTATAAAGATGAAATGTTTAGGATCCTTTCTTTAGCATCACTGTGGTGCCTTCTTGATTAAATCACCATCGGGAAAACACCAGTGATGGGAGGAGTGAGTTTGTAATACTCTGCTTCTCGACACCTGATACGTGCTTAGAGTCGTGTGTTAAAGACACGTAGTGAATCCTGGCTTCAAGTTAACCACCTGTGCTCCGACCTCAGCTCTCAGCTCACAAAACCACAACTGGCCTCAGGGCTAGACATGTCAAAACCTCCCTGGCTCTCCTTTTTACCCCTCCATCTCTGCTCCCTCCCACTTTTGTCAAAGAATTACAACTGATTATGAAGTTCTAGCCAGAAACATCCACAAATATTTAAGCCTCAGACCAACGACAACCAGAGATGAGTAGGGAAAAGAGAGGGTTAAAGAAATATTGGAAACAGGATTTCAAGTGCAAGATGAACATGTAAATAAGGAGATTTGCAATCCAAATTGAGCAACAACATCCAAGGCAGTCCCCCACATAGCTGGAAAAAACAGGTCACAGACCAGCTCCCTAGGATCCGGCATTACACATCTTTCCCCAGGGTGCGATAGCCCTCTCCTCTGTGGGCATGTTCACAACATGTGCAACAGTGGCGCACACTCGTGGGTGGACACATGCACAAATACTTGACCCTGTGCAGACATGCCATAAATGCCATCCCTCATTTTTCTCACACTGAAGTGGTCACTTTGGTCCCCACGGCACTGAGCCTCTGTACAAGGAGGGCACCCGAGAGAGACTGGGAACAGTTGCAGCTACGGCACTAAAGTGGTAGAAATCCCTCTGTCAGGAAAGAAACAAAGCTTATGGTGGGAAAGCTGCTGTAACTGCACTGATGGCCAAAGAACAAAACAACCAAACAAACACAACAGCCAAATCCGAACAAGAAGTCCATTTTGAATTGTTTGCTGGACATAATACATTCTTAATGTGCAGGGAAAGCCTTCCCCAATCTTCTGCATGTATCCTAGTCATAAATGATCCAAATTCTTGTCCAGTCCAAATAAAAACACATCTGTCCGATGCCACTTGAAAGCATTGCTGTGTTATGACTTTACAACCATGACTTAGAGAAATGCTTCAGAGGCTTTGGGTTGATGAAGAAAGGGTGTCCTGTTTCCTATGGCTTGGCGTTCTGGGCCAAGCCACTGTTCTGGACATCTCTGTGAATTTGAACTGACTCACAAAAGAGTGTGGCCTGCAAATTCATAACTTTGACAGTCGTGTATACAATGCTAACACTCGTGCATAGAGCGTGACAGATGGAGAGAAAGCCTCTGTGTCCCTCCACATTCTAGGAATGAGCAATGAGACTTGCTTACACAAACTCTTGAAGCCTGTTTGCGTCCTTGTGACGACAGGGCTAAACATTCTGTTTGGGTGCCACCAATAAAATATTCAGAGAAATATGTCTGAGCAGGTCTCCTGCACTCAAACCATTAGCAAAATGACAAGGACCTGGTTCTAAATTATTCAAAAAGTGAAATGTTTTGTCTGGGAAGTTCAAAGCTCTGTCGAACATCAGTACCAGCCTGTCTTAGAAAGATGATTTTCAAAGATGATACTCAGACCATTTTGACATCAATAACATAAATACTATTTTTAATAAACAAGAGAACTGCTTGGCAGATTTATACAGTCAGAGCCACTGCTTAGGATTTTGTGGTAAGTCTGCTGGATTTCACACACAAAAGGAGACAGCTTAATAAAATTCAAGAGGGAGCGGTTGTTATTCTTCCAGGTAGCCAGAGCTGAAGACTACTTGAGATGCTGGGTGGTGAAATGAGTGAAAAGCTTGCAGAACAATGCCTGAATGAACTCTTACCCTTAGCTCTATACAGTCTGCAGCCCCTGTAAAACAAATTGATCTGGAGCGACAGCAGGTGTTGTCTTGATTTCGGAAAACAAAGATGCTCTCAGTAACTATTTCTGTGAGACAGTAACTAGTAGAATGGTCTTTTTGTTTACAGGAATCGTAAAAATGCACATCATTCAACTAATAATTTTATGTTCTTCTAGGATTTAAGGCTTTTCTGTAAACTGCCATTATTTTCTAGTGCAACATTGAAAAGTTTAAGACCTGCAAACCACTAAGGAGTCACTAGCCAAAAAGATTTGAAAACTCTGCTTTACAGATTAATTAGTTCCATAATAGTTGATGCTATATATGCAAACGAGTCAGAAACCTAACAAAATTTTATTTTTATGATTTAATGTGGTCCTAAGAAGTCCTTTGATTTGGCCTATCACCTATAAACAATGTATCTGTATTATTTGAGGGGATGGCTGTGGATCCTGAACCCCTAGTTGCCCCCGGTGATGTGACCAGTGTGTGAATTTGGGAGTGACACTGAATTCCATAAAGTGCTTTAATATCCTGTAGGTCACAACCAGAATATCTTAAAACCCAGGAAACAGTCGGTTTATTAACTTCTTGTATCATCATGGTTAATACATGGGTTACGCTATCAGTACCCTTCTAGATCAAAGAATGCGACTCACCTGCAGTAGTTGTGGCTGCCCAAACCACCCTCTCCGTTGGGATATTTGAGGGTGTTATAAGGGTGCTGGAAGGTCTCATTCCAGAAGAGGCAGGGTTTACCACCATGCAGGCTGGTCTGGTTCTGGAAGCCCCTGTAGTCCTGTCCGTTGGCAGTGTAACACTCTGGAAAGAAAGAAATGAAATGGAGAGAGTGTAAAGAATTAAACATAAATCCATGTCTATTAAAAAGGAAATCAAAAGCTTGGTGCATGTAAAAGGCAGCCACATATGTGACCTGCTTTGTTGAGAATCTGGATTCTGTGAAATACTCTCGTGCTAATAAAATATTTTAATGTGTTTGGAATGATCACAGATGGTAAATTTGGAATAACTGTATTCTTTGCCCAGGCACAAATCATTTAAAGCTCTGGCCAAAAGTGATAAAGTGAGATCAATCACAGTATTGTTTCAATTAATCTCAACACATGGGCATAAAACAAAAATATACCAGTGATACAGCATACGCAAACATGGCTTAAAATTCCAGGAAGTGAATGACAACCATATGGCCAAGTCAGAGAGAGAGAGAAGCTTTTCTTCCCTGAGAGAGGAGATTCAAATAAACAACGGCTGATGGGAGCATGATGAGCCATCGCCACTCAATGCACTGACCCTCAGGGAGGGGGAGGGCTCACATCAAGTTTTAACAGCTACAGTACAACTGAATCCCACTTTTAATTGTGTTACAATGGAAATGATCAATCTGTGTTGTGACTGCTATGACTGCTCACACTGCAGGTGCTCAAATAACTGTTGAAAGCTCCTTCCAGCGTAGCCAGCAGGGACAGAAACAGGCCTGTTGACATGTTACTGTGTGTAAAGCAAATGCCAAATATGCCACAAGGGCACAGTTTGAGCTTCTGATATATGGCTTTTATGTACACATGATGCTTTCTAGTTCTAACTGTCAAGCAAGAGCACGTTAACATCATGCCTGTCAATCAAACATTAAGAAGAAAGAAAACAGTACACGCTTGTTTGGCTCATCGCCATGATATCTTGCTGCTATGTATGCGATTAGCCAGTGACCAGCCCCTTTCATCACGTCAAGCTGCCTGGCCTGAGTATGAGCTAATGCAGTGCAATATGCCCCTTGGTGGGCCAGCTGTGCTCTGAGTCTCTTTCTTATTCTCTTCCAAGGAGTCCAACACTTCAACATCCTCTCTCTCTCCCTTTTCTTATCATCTGTTCTCCTCTCTCACCTTTTTTCTGCTGCTTTTGCCTGTTCTGACGACCCCTTTCAACTCATATACACACGTCTTTGGGGAATGCTTAGCCTCTCAGCTTTGTAATGCAACTCCTGTAGTCTGTTGCCAGGTCCATCCTTAGATGGCAACCTCTGGAGGTCATTTCATGTAGGTCTAGTAGAGCTGGGTAAAATCAATAATGACAGAATGCTTTAAAAAGAGTTATTTCCTTATTTGTGGAAGAAACTTCTAAATGGAGCATGGATATTTCTGTCCAAAGCTGCCTGAGAGTGTGGCGGTTCGAGTAACCACAGTCTCTGAATCAAACTTTTAACAAATTACATTAGAAGATGTTCAGAATGTAATTACGTGTAGAATTGTAGGGCCTAAACAATAAATAAATGTTTCACATGCTTGGTAATTAGCTTCCCATGCTTTGCATATTTACAGCAGTTAGTTTCCAGCCTCAGGCATCTATCACAAAAGTACTGCTAACACTTAATTTCAGAGTAAATCAGAAGCCCTGGCCGTTCTCAGCGTGTCAGCAAAGGTTGTTTTTAATTAAAGGTGTCTCGGCTGTGTTGTTCACTCAAGCTTATCAGCTATCCATCGTTGAGCTGACAGGAGTTCAACAGCAGCAGGGAGCTGCAGGGTGTCAGGTTCCTGCAATTATGATGCCACTCCATTGTCTGTAAATGGCTCCCCTCTCTCTTAGCAAATTAATACTGCCTTGGCATGCAAGGATATCCACCAGATCATAAATCCACCTGAGAGTAGCTGAGGCAGAACACAACTCCATAAAATTAGAAAAACTGCTTAATGGTGTTACAACGGGGGTCATGCTCTTGCCACTCTTACACGAGGGAGTGATGAGAGAGGTGGAGGAAAGAAGTTATTGTTGGGTTGACACCCAGAGGACAGGAAAGGTGTGGTAAATAATGCACAGTTGGAATGTCTGAACTGTTGCATGTGCAAAAAATGCAGAGCCCCACAAAGCAGTGTTTACCCTGTAGGAAACTTGGGGGATAAGAGGGTGTTCTGACACCAACATTAGAGCTAGCGTCCCTGGTATAGATGAAGAATGACAGCATTTGAATATGAATTGTATGGCATGGTATATACTAATTTCAGAAGATGGGAATCGTGTTATGAATTTTCATTTTCTTTGGACACTGCCAGCCACAGAAGAAAGCAGAAGGAAGCACTGCTTTTGAGAGTTTGGCAGCGGAAAGAACACAATCATGACTCACTGCTCCCTAAATGCAATCACGACTGTCACTTGCCCCAGTCAGAGAGGATAACATCTGGCAGGGCAACCGATTGCATCTCATATGAGCTCATGTCCTTCAAATATGCTCTTTTTGAAAAGAGTGAGGATTAAAATGACTGATCTTGTCCGCATGCAACGTTGCTCAACGCACTGTATTAAAAAGAAAGAGTCACATGTCTTTGTAACCGTCTCTCCTCTCGCTTCAGGAGTTTCAGGATGAAGCAGAGCTTGTCTACACATGGTCCACTTGGAACAAGCTGCTGCTGGCAGTCATCCTGCCCTGCTGCAGCCAAGTTAGCTTTCCAGAACAAGATGGCAAATATGGCAGCGTTTTGCCACCGGGAGGGAGACGGGGGTTGTTCCATGTGGTTTCAAAGCACCATTTTCTTGTGGTTGGAATGGGAAGTAGCAGATCTGCACGGACTCAGAGAAAAGTGAGGCCATCATAAAGATGAATGGGCCATTTAAGAGCCCTGCAAATGGCCACATATCTATCAAGCTAAAGAGAAAAGGCCAATTTCACATTGGAACAGTGTGGATATGGACATTGTCCTCGAGGAAATGAAGAGCTCTTCTGCTGATTGAAACATTACCACTTCAGGCCCACTCCACTCCGAGCACACCAAGCGCCCCCCACCTCACACCCCTTTCCTTGTCACTAAGCAACTGTTGGCTTCTCGTCAGATGGGCCAGGGCTTTCTTGTGGTTTCATCATAGGCCGAGATGGGAAACAGAACCACTACCGCATGAAAGACAGAGAAGGGGGGGTGGGGGGCTCCTATAAAATACATTCAGATCTGCAAATAGAAAAGTGCGGGAAGGGGAAGAGGAGGACTCGCCCTTGACCAAGCCCTGCATTCACAGAATACTGCACCACCCCTGCAACGAGAGAGCAGAGGATCACTGCAGAGAGCTAATCGCCCTGTTATTATATTTGTTGTGATTTGTAGCTAATGACTTCCACATTGCAACTTCAAATGTACTTGATTCTCTGAGAAAAGGATGTGGGGTTGCACAAAATGAGAGACAGAAAAGAGTATGGGGCTTTGGTCATGTGCTATCAAGATCACAAACAAACAAGCTTACAAACAAATAGTTTCTCTGCAACGTGTTGCACAGTAACACAAGAGCACTTATTTGTTGTGTTCGCTACGAGGGATGAAAAGCAGGGATAATTACAGATGACTGCTTCCTCACAGAGGGCTGACATAAAGAGCTTCCTTCCATCTTTATTATATGCTTTGAGCCCCGGGGACAGCACAACAGGCTTAGCGCATGAGCAACATTTCCACTATAATAAAATTACACACAATGAGTTTATGATGGAAATGTGCATGCACAGTGTCATGCACAAAAATTTATTGTGTAAGGCACTAACACCAGCAGAAACTGGAAGCTGCACTTTGAATGTGTACAAGGTTTATGAGACCTTCCACAGATTAATACACAATCCGCTACACAGATTGTCCCCTACACAGTGTCCTGGTAGCCATTACTGTTGTGGTGCTCATTAATGTCAGTAGTAAGAACAGAGGCCAGATGTAGTGGGTTACAGAGTTCTTTTCTGGGGAGGAGGGGTACACACCGCTGGCTGCAACACAAGTCTGGTTCCCCTTTTCCCCAACAGCATCCATTTCCACATCAAAACCACATCAGACTTCAGAGGATCGTAGGATGACTGCTTCACATTCATTATCCAGGTTTTACAGATAGTAACAGATTCAGTGAGGCTCTTTTAATGAAGCTGGATGTTGCTGAGGAGAGGTTGGTGTTTTCTCAGAGTGGGGGTGGGGCAGTTGGCAGTTAACAGACCACACCTCACCTCCCTGCTTCTCTGATCTCTCCCCTCCTATAAGAGGTTTTTGTAAAGACACCCTCATGCGATAGGGTCAATGAAAGTGCAAATAAAGGAACAAGCGTCTCCCAAGTGATGCCTCTATTTAGTTCAATCTGAAGACAATGACTTCTCAGTGGGATCTTACAGTCCTTCTTTTTTATTTCCTGCTTTTGTCATACCTACCGGTTGTTGCCCTGAATGACCAGATCATAAACCAAGAGCTGGTTTAGCCCCAAAATAGCTTCCATCACCACCATTCATCCTGAAAAAACCCTCTGCTGCACCACCTTCTGAGTTCACTACCACAGTAGCCACAGACACACAGGACTGCCCTGCCAAAGCTGCTGGGTAGCACCTATAAAACATCAGCCCATCTCATTCTAGAATGGTCCATATAATTTAGCTCTGTGATGGAAAGAGTCTAAGCTTCTGGAGCCAGTGGTGGGGCTTTACTTCCTATCAAAACCCCCGTTTGCCTGATGCAAAAATGGAAAGATAAAAAGTTGTTTTTTGCCTCAATCTGCTCCTTAAATTCAAGTGTTATACCTCGAATGATTTTGAAAAAAAAAGCAAGCAGCAAACATACCAAACATCCACCTACGTAGGATTTCCTGTAAAGGCCGGGATGATATCTGACAAGACACGGCACAGATGGAACAAGGGCAGTTTTGGCTTGGTGAGTAGATGAGGATAGAGCGAGGTGGGACAATTCTGAGTTCTGCTTGGCAGGCATTCAGGAAGTGACTGATGGGCTGCAGTCTCTGACAGTGACGTAAAGGACATTCAGGGACTTGCTGACACCCTGGGGGAAAAAGCTGCAGGCAGAATGTTGACATCAGGGACCCAGCAGCCAACCTGACATGAGGGCGGATGGGGTGTTGCATTCAATTACCTCCCTCTGGCACCTCCTCACATATTCAACATCTGCCACAAGACAGGCAAGATTTCCAAAAATGATTAAAAGCTTCTTCAACATTAACCCTGTCCTTGTTTCTCACAGTTTCCCATGCCAACACACACATACACAATCACACATCTGTCCATACAATAAGAAGACAGGGGTGACAGGGTTAAACAAATAGATGGAGAAATCTCCCACATACTCAACACATGCCACTGAACCTGCTCTAAACCAACTCTGACACCAGAGTAAACAAGACCTGTGCAGCTAGCACAAAGTGATGGTACCAGGGAGGGAGCAGAGATGGAAGGTGCACAATTAGTGCATCTGGGATATATCTGTCATAAATGAAACCAAACTGTGAAAGAGAGCAGAAAGGAAGGATTGTGAAAGACAAAGTGAGATCAGGGGAAGCAGAAAAGAAAGAAGAAGAGTTAACCAGAGAAGCAAACACAGTGAGTCAGGGTGGGACAAAGAGTTAATGGCCCTGCAGATTGTTAACCTGGATCTAATTTTCTCCTTCTTATGTGCAACACAAGTGAAGTGAACACTTAGTATATTTTTACATTTCCCCATGTTATAGGCAAGGGTGATAAAGACCAGGCTTGTAAAATTAACAGCAAACGTAGAGTTAGCGTGTCCATTGCCTGGGGTCTGAAGGTACAAATCTCATTCCATGGGAGCTCTGTGGCGCAGCTGCGTCCTGGGGCCCTTTACCAGCAAACTGATGCATGTTGTAAGAGGCAGAAAATATGTCTTGTTAATGTGTCTTCTGTGAAGAAAAGAACACATATGGGTTCCTTAGCAGCCTTTGATAATCAGAGGATCTATGGCTTGTGATACAAGACATGATGGCTCATCATTGCTAATGGCCGTGCATGACGCATGAGGGTGTTTTAAGCTTGGTGCCATTTTTTTGTTTTGCCTCGAAATGGACTGTAAAATGATCTCTTAGTCAACTTGGTCTGCCAGATGCCCCGATAAGCATATGCAATGATAAAACATGCATTAATCTGCACTCCTACCCGTATCATTCAAGCTCTTTTCTTCCTCCCTCTCCCCCCACATGCACATACTTCCCCTCACATGCACTAACAGTAAGGAATGAAAGGGAGCAATTTTCATCAGTAGTGCAGCCGCAGTATTTTAAGATGGATCCAATGTGGAGGGAAGGAAGGACACACACACACACACACATAAACATACACACAGACTCCTTTGTTCCCTCAGTAGTAGGGGCAGTGTCATTGTGGTGATGCCATTCTCACCCACTCATCACTGTACTGTAGATATTCCCCACTGACTGCATGTGTTTGAGCTTACAGTGCGTATGTGTGTGTGTTTGAGTGCACATCTGTCAATTCCCTAACTCCTCACAATGGGCCAACCTCTCAAAAGCAGAAATCAATTTGCAGTAACATTATGTAAGCTGTTTGTAAGATGTTCCTCCAGAGATAACATCTTGTGATGGACCTCAGATCCATACATAGGCCCTCTGGCCTGTACATTAAGCCACCGTAAGCTGCTATGAAAGCCAGACAGCACCACAAAGAAAGGTGAACCATGAGAGCAGAAGAGCAGGGTTGTCACTAAACACACCTGTTTTCGATCGCTCTGTTTGTGCTCAGGTTAGCTGGCATCTGAGGAACGTAAATTACATGTGGTTTGGTTTGGGCTGAAGCTCTTCAGTGCTGTTGCGTGAAATTGGGTGCAACCATTACAGACCCCCTCCCCCCAAAACACAGCACCTCCTCTGTATCTTCTCTCTCTGTCAGAGGGCCTATGTGATTACAGGGTCCAGGGAAGATGAGGTCTGATAAAGGTCTCCAAATGAGGGTTAATGCCAAAAACAAAACACACCGCTGCACCAGATCACAAGAATGATGCCTCACCGTTTTAAGGGTGAATCAAAACAAGATTCAAGGCAGGAGATGCTGACGCCAGGGTGTAAAGCAGCAGAACAGATTTAGATGATGTGATTCTCAAAGTAAAAGTTTATAAAAGTTTTTCATTCACTTTTAACAATATGAACATTATCTTAGTTAACTGCACAAACCTCATGTTTGAATTCTTTCTTCTTTCAGCCAGCGAGGGGGCAGGTGGTGCTGAAAAGATCTCTCACAGAACTTTCGAACACTGTCCGGCTTTCTTCAGACAGAGCGGTCCTTTACTTGTGTTTGGCAGGAAGTTTTATATTTTGCTCTCCACTTTTATTTAGTTATTTCCTGTTGTGGACATTTCCTGTCAGCAGACATGTAATATGTGACACCAATGTTTAATCTGGGGAACAGGGGGATGGGAAACTCTTCTTCTGTTTCAGTCTCAGTTGATAGTTCAAATTAATTATTAGAGACTATACTACTTTATGTGGAATATCCATTTAATTAAACTGGGGGCTATAATGGACTATGCTGATAAGAAAACTTGTTTGAGTTTGACATTGAATTGTGAGAGTTTATTAAGACCCTGGGGGTTTTATCTCACCTGAGCAAATTTTCATTTATTCCTTTGTTCTGTTTACTGTGATTTAGTTCTGCTTTAACAAATTTTTTCACTTTTCATTCAACTGCCAATTATTTCCCCATGAATTGGTTAATAGTTTTGTCCATAAAATGACAGAAGATAGTGAAAAATGTCCAGTCCAAGTGATGTTTCCAAAAGTCCTGTTTTGCATGAGAAATAGTCCAAAACCCAAAGACATTCAATTTATAACAACATAAAAAATTAGAAAATCCTTACACTGAAGAAGCTGCTGCAACCAGAGAATATTATCATTTTGCTTAAAACATGAACCTAAATAGTTGTAGATTAACCTTCTGTTGATAAATGAATCAATCAGTTTGATGTCTTCTGTTTTTTAACCTGTTAAAGTAGGTTTTATTGCTGTGTGGACAAAAAAGCCCACTGTAAATAAGACCTTTCCTGGTGATCTGTCTGGATATTGTCTTACAATCCAACCGCCAAGGGTAAGTGTCACATCAGCCAGTGAATCCTGAGGCTGCTTTGAGGCCCCTTTTCATCAGTCTTTCCCTCAGAAATCAAACAACACAGTTATTGGAAACAAGTTGATCAAATTCCCGTGAGGGGCTTAGAGCCGTGTGTTGTGATTAAATATAATTAAAGCAGACCAACATGGGATTTCAGAACAGTAGTCAACAGTAGGAGAACAGTAGTTCAGGTTTAAGCTACTTTTACTTCTTGCTTATTTGCGGTGGTGGATTAACACACCCCACGCGTAGAGCACAGACATGCACCCATCTGCCTCCAGTGAATCTCACCGTGCTGCCCAGCGTGTTTGTTTTGTCTGTCTTTGTCAGCTGTAGATGGAGGTGTTAGCCGGTTCCCTCAGCATTCCTTGGCATGTTTAGATTTTTTGATTTACACTTTAAATCCATGGACATTGCAGAGAAAATCCCCTTTACATCAAGACATTCGGCATTTATATCTTGCTACACTGAATCTCCACATGGTTTTTCAAACAATCCAACGATCATTATCACCAAATTACACATTCATCTCTATTTGTGCATTGCACTCTAATGTTTCTGAATAAATTCTTTTTTTTAATTACCTTGCCCGAGTGACCGGCAGAGCACCAAAAGAGAACACATTTCCACTGTATCAAATCACAAAGGTCGTCAGATAAACCGCAGCAGAGAGCACTTCCATGGACACAATAACAACAGCACAATAGGGTTGCTATGGAGGGGACCACAGTGTTCAACATTCAGACCCCTTTTAAGCAGCCACATCTCTAGTTCCTCATCTTGACTGTGAAATTGATCCTTTTTCACTGTGGTTTGTGTGGCTGTGGGAAGAGCAGCAGTACTGGGAACCAGATGGCTCTGGTAATGGACAGGGGGTATCCCAGTGGCCTCCCTGAGAAGGGGATCCATTACTGTGGATCTTTTGAGGGCCTGCAGATTCTGTTTCATGGCATCGGCCGAGTGTGACCACCCCCTCGATTGACGTTGGTCGAGGGTTGGTGCCATATAGGCTGCTGCTGACCCAGCCAGTTTTGTATTCACCTCGGGGAGCTGCATTCACCTTCGATGCAGGACAGACAACTAAGTCAGGGCCTCTTGGCGACTTGGGTTTCATCCCTTTTGAGTTCAGGCCTCTTTCAAAGGCCTCACACTGCAATGAGATATCACTGGCTCCACGGCTACAGGGACAATGGTTGTTTTTGAAAAAGACTGACTGTGATGTTCCTGTGTGCTTGTAAAGAAAGGTCCGTGAACTGTTTAAGCTCAGTTAAGTATCTCCAAGCTATCATAGTTTGAGTTAATGGATGCTTATTTCCATATTCTTTCAAAACAACCTCTGCTTTGCACTCTGATCCACTGCACATTGCACTGTCACAGCTTCTCAGCTCTGGCTGCTGCTGGCTTTGTTCCTTTGTTTGCTGCCCACTTAGCAACGCCTGCACCCCTTGCTTGTCCAAATGTTTGCTCTGTCCACTTAGCAATGTCCACTTGCTTGTCCTTGTCAAATCAGTCCCATCTATGGGCGTTTCCTGCAAAGAGGAAAGGTGACAATTTGCCTCTTCGGCCACAAACTGTTCCAGCTAGACACAAACCAGACCCCGGGGCACAGCAGTGAAATTACTCTCCATTTATTTAAAGTGGTTGCCATTACTCTACCGCAGTGGAGCTCAGACCTCAGTGGCCCTGGTCCAACCATAACTACAGTATAAAAAGAACCAAAGTTCGCCGGACAGGTCATGTCTCACACAGTAGCAATTCTATATCCTGCCGTTATGTTCTTGGTTATGCTTTTCAAAACCCTGTATTGCATGTGACACCACAAAACAGCATGGTTGCTTTGAAACTAGGCCCGTGGAGATCTTTGCAAAAACACCCAACCAATCACTGGCGAGATGTTTGGAACATATTACATGTTCGAATCAAAGAAAGAATAACAGCTAAATTACCTTAATCATACTCTGTCAAACGTATTATTAATAGTATTTTGAAAATGAGAAATGTAGAGGAAGCCAGAATGGTTTTGGGCTTAGGCCAGATCAAATAAACCCAAAATCTGAAACAATACACCAGCCAGAGAACAGCAAAGCTGCACTTCCTTATCAACACACCCGGAGCTGAAAATATTCTATTTTGACTTTCATGTCATTCTGCAAATCCACCGGCATAAAGTTATATTTTGTGTAATGTTGTCATGCATCAGCAAATTCCTCCCCAAGGCCTTAAAACCTCCTTTAAAATTCCATTTTCTGTGAATTAAATTGAGTTTTGATAATGAAAACAATTGTTTGTTTGAGAGTTAATAGAATTCATAGAAGAACATAAGGCTCTACGGTTAGCCCCGCACTGCGGAGTGTGTTCCAGCTGATAGGCTCTGACTGCTGAGAGCTGAGAGAGAATGTCATTCGTCACTGACGGGAGTGGGTCTTCTCATGCATACGCAAATGTCAAGGTACACGATGAAGCCAGGGAACACAGCTCATGCGTAATAATATTAAAATGTGCAAAGGAAGAGAAAGGTGAGGAAGGAGGAAAACCTGGATAATAATCAAGATCATTTGAAATTTTAAAAAGTTGTGTAAGAATATGTACTTTGCAGAGCTCCATCCAAAACCAACATGTCACAGCTCATTTACTGTAGAAACACATTCAGACTGGTCGTGACTGACCCTTGGGCAACAAAACCTCACAGACCAGTATTCTGGCCACGGGAGTGCACTCTCTCACCTAAACGTTGTTTATCTCCTTTGAGCCTTACAACGGCAGACTTGACAACTTAATTCTATGTTATCACACGGGACCGCCTCCGTGGATCAGGGACTGGAGTGACACAGTCAACCGTGCGCTGCTTTGTGCGGGGATGCCTCTTTCCTCTCTCGCTCTGTGCTTTACATGACTATCACATCTGTCATGCCTTGTCACCTCTGAAAGCAGATACCCATGCACCACCATCACCATCGCAGACCCTGAAGTTGGAACTAGCCTGGCTGCTTTGCATGCCGGGTTGCCCGACCAACCGCCTGCACAGGTGCCTATTTGCACAAGGTGAGAGAAAAATGAAAGAGCTGCACTCAGTGGAAGTTTAAAAAGAGAAATGAAGACAGTGGGGAATGACACAGAGAGAGGCACTTTGATCAAATAAATGTAAGCCTTTGAACACGACAGGACGAGAATCACAGTGGCATGATAATAAGCATGACTGTGTTTATAATAGCTGGGTCTGTTTCTCCATCTTAGTGGTTGGTGGTTTTATGGGCTATCCAATCCCTTGGCTTGGAAGAACCAGGGCGTTGCCCGCAACTTGACCTTCGCAGGGCACCACCCAGAGGTCAACAAGAAGAACATGGGCAGCATGCTGACACAGAAGCCCACATTTCTGACTTAGAGGTTTTTTCTCTTCTTCTGTTACCAGCTGAAAGCCAGATTACAGAAGCCAAGTAAATAAATGAATTCTTCAAAAAATTGGCTTGTCTTCACAAGTCAAGACGTGTTGAGTATGATGAGTGTTGGGATACGTAAAAAGAAAAATGCTCCGCTCTGTCTTCCTATGTTTCAGGCTTTTCATGATTTTGTCTCCTCTCCACTCTGTCTCCTTGTCTATCGCCACCACAGGTAGCTACTGTGACCTGGTGACGCTGTCGATAAAGTACTGTACAAATGTAAAACAACAGGTGATGCTCAGAGTCAATTCGTAGCCTGTTATTACACTCAGTTTTTCCATGTGTGCATTTTATATGACATCTATAGGAGGAGTCTACATCTGTGTAGAGTCTCCACAGATGTAAACACAACCCTTTTCATTTATTCGAACTGGGGAAGTGTGTTTCAAAGTGGGGACTGGCACTACAGTATCACAGAGAAAAGGTTGAATCCGGTTGAGCTTCATCTGGAATCCAATATCACATCTTCCACCACGTATTGTACATGTAAGCACACATTCCTCATCATGCATATTTCAAGTAGATTTGAAAAACCATCTGATCTCATAATTCAGCTGTTTTCATTCAGGCAACAAGTGAGTGAGCCGCCTACTTTAGCATTTATGTTTCTCCCTCAGAGAAACTGCTGAGAGCAAACTAACATTTTAGCCTCACTCCATTATAACTCAATGGCCTGGTCAATTGTCAGTCACTTCATAAACCCATTGTCAGTTAAAGCTGATATGGGTTTTTGTTAGTGTGTTTTGTTGCTTAACTTAGCCTCTTGGGGCATTCCATTAAAGATTTATGAGGGCTCCATATGGGCTGGTGTGAAACTGATTATGCATGGACACAGCACAAAGAGGGGACAGACTGACTGGGTTTACTGTGCAATCACCCACGACATACTGCCTGGACCTGTGTGCAACCTACAAGACATTCAAAGAAGTAGAAGGTTTCAGGCAGCTTAGGCCATTTGTCAGTTCTCTCCCATTCCAATGAGCAATGAGAGAATCTACCATGTGTCTCTGGTAGATCGTTTCTATCCTGTGATTGATTCTGACATGTTTACATGCCTTTGACTGAAAGGCAGGGCAATCACATTACTTCAAAAGTCAGAAAGACAAAGAGAGAACAACAGCTACAAAACCTATGGTTCTTCTTAGCCAGAGCATAAGCTATTTATCCAGATGGTTCTGGTGTGATATGTGGAGGTATGAAGATGTTGGTCAACGTTCAGCCCTGTACAATGGTAACAAATGTCATATGAGATGCTCAAATACCCAGAAACAGACATTTTAAAAATCTCAGCAGCAGCTTTTCTTATTAAATAAACAGATAATGTTACTCATGATAACCATCAAACAAATCCATAGTTTTTCGTCTCCATGGTTGGAATGTTGAGCTAAAACTTCACTAAAAGTTTTTATTTTATTTTGGGTTTTTCCAAAGTCATCTTTTGTTACTTAGCACACTACAATACTATGTTCACCCAATTAATATTTGCTTTTAAATTTCTGTAAAAGACAAATCTATATATAAATAGTAGCTCTAAATCCACGCCCTGAGCCAAACCCAGGAAGTCAGGATCAAAGTTAACCTAGTTTGAAAAATGTCTTCAATCTGAGGGTCTAAGACTCCCATGGGTTCCTACATATGGTTGCATCCCAAATCATGATGTTACTTAGACATTTATTTCACAGAACACACACACACCAATGTACCCCAGTGGTTTGTCTGAATCCGTGTCTGCTACACAGAAGCTCACCAAGGGACAAGACTTTTCCATCTCCATCATTATCCTGAACCGGAAAAGCGGGGGGAGACCGCAGTGCCCACATCTGAGACCCAGCCCCCATTCACCCTCTTCCCATAATGCCCTCTGACACTCCCCACAGTGAGCACAGAGGCTTTGCCCACACACCAAAAGCCATTATGATCAACTCTTTAAGAACCCACCGTCTCTCCTCAAACCAACGCTCCATCACAATCACCTCTGCCAACACAAGCTCATGTTTCTTCACATGTTTCAAGATAGTCTGTTATTATCTTCTGAGGCAGTTGACTTATATTATCTCTCTCTGGTTCACTCAAAGATCTGTCTGTCTCAGAGGTTTCAAAGGTTGATGGAGAGCCGGTCATAAACTGCACTGTATGGGCTGCGCTTACCAGTTAAGTGAGACAGATGGTTACAGCTGCTTCACTAAAGCTGTTAGCTGATTACATGTGAGAGTTGGACACTTTTCTTTGTTTTATATGATTGTACACTCAAAATCGTTGGGTTTTGAACTGTTGGTTGGTGAAAACAAGCAATTTGAAGATGCTACCTTGGGCTGTCTGCAGATGACTTACTCATCGAAAAATTAAAAGGACAACACAGTCGCCTGTGATCTTCATTTTTTAAGTCATTATGGACTGGAGTTCTTTAAAGTGCTCAGAAAGAAGAAAGAAGAAATTTTAACATCTACATTTCCATGACAAGTAGGCAAACTCCAGCTCGTGATAAAGATCATGTGACATAATCTAAAGCTCCAGAGGACCTACAGTATTCAATGGACCTTGTAGTGAGGTAACTTTCACAACTGCTGTCTCCAATGTCAAAAACAAACGCTGAACCTCAACAGATTACAGTAATGGGTAATGAAAAACGTTGAAAAAAGTTGCAGCCCTTCACACAGTGAGACCTACACAGAAACAGCACATACACACATGAACAAAAATACAAAATCCAAGGCTTTCATACATTAAAATGACAGCAAGCATCTGGTGGCCTTTCTCCTGCAGGTGAATATGCACACAAAGACATACAGTCAACATACCCTGACTGGATATTAAACCAAACATCAGAAAATAACATATCCCAATCAATCACCAGTCTATTGAACACTGTGCAACACAACTGATACCTGTACTGAAAACTATAGTCCAAACCTCTGTATTCGCTTCTGTTCGGGGCTTTGTGCAGCATTTAAAACTACTCTCCAGCCACCTCAACTCGCCTACTGCGCCACACAGCCACGCACACTTCTGTTTGAGGCCAGGAGTGATGGATCTGGCAGAGTCCAGGTCAGCGCTGTGCCCTGCTAGACAGCGATCAGGAAGAAGTGCGGGCTGAGAGTTGGCTGTTTATGCAGCAACATACAGCATATGCAGGTCAGGCCTCAAAGAGAAATCACAACACATGCTGTGATTCATCCACCCATAACTCGATTTGGTGTCTGCACAGCTTCAAGGAAGGAATAAACATTTAAGTGTTAAATGAACATAAAAAGCTTAAATATCTCCAGTTAGCTCATGAAACAACCTGTAACAAGTCAGTTTGGTAAGATTCAGCCCCTACAGTTCTTCCCAGTGTGGCCATATAAGTTGTTTCATGCATTTCTAGTTAAGCAGAAGCTTGTCAAAGGCTACAAATGAAAGAAAGCCTATAAGACACCTCTCACCTTCTGATCAGTGCAAGATTCAGTTGGCCAAGCACTGCCTGATATTACCTGGTATTTTCCTCATCTGGCCTTATTTCTTACAGCTCTGTCTTCTGTGATCACATAAAGAGGGTGCATTTCATATTTCCAAAATGCCACTGTCTACCCTTTTCAAGCCTCAGCTCGACACAACTAAAACTGGTTTCCTTTAAAGGTAAAAAGAAGAAAGTCCAGTGATACACAGGTTGTGACTGCACTTCTGTCATGTTCTGTTAGAAATCTTGCTCTTACTTGTGACTGCAAAAAGTAGAGTCAAACAGACGAACTGTTGGCAGCTTCTTCTGCAATGTGACCCTTAAAGGCAAAGCACTGTCTTCTTACAATCCCCTGTCACAGGCTGCATATGTTTGACAATCTTAAGATTCTTTCATTTCAACAGAATAAGTAAAATTTCACAAGAAAATCACAATTTGAGAAAAATTTGAAGATTCACCAGTCACTAAATAGTCAGTAGTTCAACATTTTGGGAAACATGCTTATCCATTTTCTGGAGACTTAGATGACAAGACTGATACCACTCCATCCATTATCTTTGTTGGTTATGCCTGAACAGGGTCACATGGGGCTGGAGCTAATCCCAACTGACATTGGGCACAAGGCGGGTTACACCGTGGACAGGTCACCAGTGTATCACAGGGCTGGCATGTAGACAAACAACCACACACACTCACACTCACTCCTAGGGGCAACTTAGAGTGGCCAGTCAACCTAAGCTGCATGTCTTCAGACTGTGTGAGGAAGCTGGAGTAACCGACGCAGGTACAGGGAGAACATGCAGACTCTGCATGTCAGGGTCGGTCCAGGCTTGAACCCAGAACCTTCATGCTGTGAGGTGACACCCTCATGTTAAATGTGAAGCTACAACCAGCAGCCGGTTAGCTTTATAAACACAATGACTGGGAACATGAGGAAACAGCTAACCTGGCTCTACCCAAAAGAAAGAAGATCCACCTATTACCACCCCTAAAGCTCACTAATTAAACACTTTATATTTCATTTATTTGATCCAAACTGAATCCAAAATATAAAAATGCAAGCCTTGCCTCTGCCAACCAGTCAGGCTCCAATTTACTTGCATGTCTGTCCAGACTAATAAAATATGTAGTAAAGAGTTTGGGTGAATGTAATTAACAAGTACTAAATGTAATTTGCAGGAATCCCCCCAGGGCGTTCCTGGGATATCATGGGCACAAGAATGGGACGAACATGAGGTCACAGTGACTTTGACCTCTGACCAACAAAATGGTCCAAATTTTGTCAAGGCGTTTTTCTCAAGGTGTTCATGAGATATTGTGTTCACAAGAACAGGACAGATGGACAACCTGAAAACATAACGCCTCCGGCCAGGGCTGTCACCAGCACCAGGGAATTAAAATTCTCCTTTTAACATGGAGTTGTGATGGACTATTTCCTGAATGTGAACAGTTGTCTCAGACTCCAGGAAAATACTGCTCTCAGCCAAGAAATAGTCTGGCACATCACCCTCATTAAACAGTCAATTATCATTTTTGCATTAGATTTTTCTGCAGATTAAACAAACAAGATATAACATGTTTAATTAGTGAGCTTTAGAAGAGGTGGCAGGCAGGTTGCACTACCTTCAGACAGTCAGGATAGCACTTTTCACCATTTAAAACTCTTTGCAAGAAAGCAAACAGGCATATTTCCCAAAATGTTGAATAATTCATTTAATCAACTTGCAGCCTCGGCTGAAGCCCCTCTACATGTACAGTTTGCTCACCCTGCCACTGAATTTAAAAAGGATCACTTTAAAGATGAGCCATCTTACGGTAACAGCAACACAAGCAGCTTCATCAAAAACCTCTCATCTTCCATTTCAAAATCATCATGCACCATTTTCCACAAAGAATCTATAATCATTGCTTTGCGGTTGTATGCCTCCACCAACCAGCCAAATTCACAGGAATGGGACAGACATGAGGTTACTGCTCTTGACCTTTCACAACCAAAATCTAATCCGTTTATCCTTGAGTCCAAGTAGACGTCTGTGCCAAGTTTGAAGAAATTCCCTCAAGGTGTTCCTGAGATACTGTAGTCAGGAGAATGGGCTGTCTGGACGGACAACACGAAAACATAAAAGTGCACAAATAGGTTCATGGTGCACTGAGGGACTCTCACCATCACTTTCTTCTCTTGGCCTCCATCATCCACCCACTCATGGATAACAGGAACATCAAGAATAACTCCTCACTGATTAATCACCTTGAGCTTGTTAAGGGGTGGTCCTCACTTTCCAGGGTTTCCTCCCAATATTTGTGTGTGCAGAAAGCAAACTGTACGGCTGCATTAATGCAGTGATCACCTGACACCTAGTCCGACTGAACCTATGAATAAAAACATAGATGTCCAACTCTTCTGAGGTCATGTGAAATAATTCATATCTGCTGCTGCTTTCTCTTCATTAACGCACTGAGGTCACATACTCTGTCTATGAAACCGTACTGTGCCGTGGCACTGGCTGATGGGCACACACCTGTCTCCACAGGGGTTCCTGCACACCCGTCTTCCTCCAAACATCCCTGCCTGCCTCCGCCTCACCTGTTATTTAAATATGCATAAAGAAAATATCATTTGAACTGTGTGATAAGAGCAGCAAATAACATGTTATAGTCGTTCAATTCAGAATGAACAGACCAACTGTAAACCAGGCACATGTAGGCATTTCATTTATTTCATGTAATGCAATGATAAATAACATTTGAAGAGCAGTCCAGCCTGATCATATGCACCGTACAGTGCTCTAATTTACTTCACACAATAACATTTGATACCTATGAATGGATCTGTGCTGGCTCCTTGTCCATCCCTTCCCTTTCTTTTCCAGTGCCACTTTCACCCGTGTTTCCATTATATAATCACTATTTACTTTCTGCAAACACAAATGTTGGGAGGAAAACCTTGGAAAATGATCCGTCATCCGTCATTTTACATATCAGAGTAACACAAACTGTACAGGAATCAAACTGGGGCCGCTTGACAGTGAAACTCCTGGGCTGCCTTGTGTTGCCAGTCTGCCCCTGACCGGCTTATACAACAACTCAGTTACACCTCATCTTGACAGCTCTGACAGGATTCAGCTTCCACTTGTGTGTACATTTGTGTGAAGGGTCTAAACAGCTGCCAAGTGAGCAACGGCAGGCTGCAGGCAGCCCCCACCGCCTGTGGGGGGCTTGGT